>NW_024464711.1:107430-109222 GCF_000004515.6 Glycine max
GACCGTCTCGATATCATCCCATTCTGGACCGCGGGACCTCTGAGTGAAAAGTTATGACCATTTGAATTGCTCAATAGCTTCCACTGTTCAATTTCGAGCGTCTCGATATATTATTCGCCTGAATCGGACCTCCGAGTGAAAAGTTATGACCATTTGAATTTCTCGAGAGCTTCCGTTGTTCAATTGCGAGCTTCTCTATATGTGATGCGCCTAAATCGGACCTCCGAGTGAAAAGTTATGACCATTTGAATATCTCGAGAGCTTCCGTTGTTCAATTTCGACCGTCTCGATATATTATGTTCCTGAATCGGACCTCCGAGTTAAAAGTTATGACCATTTGAATTGCTCAATAGCTTCCACTGTTCAATTTCGAGCGTCTCGATATATTATTCGCCTGAATCGGACCTCCGAGTGAAAAGTTATGACCATTTGAATTTCTCGAGAGCTTCCGTTGTTCAATTTCGAGCGTCTCGATATTTTATGTGCCTGAATCGGACCTCCGAGTTAAAAGTTAAGACCATTTGAATATCTCGAGAGCTTCCGTTGTTCAATTGCGAGCGTCTCTATATGTGATGCGCCTGAATCGGACCTCCGAGTGAAAAGTAATGACCATTTGAATTTCTCAAGAGCTTCCGTAGTTCAATTTCGAGCGTCTCAATATATTATGTGCGTGAATCGGTCCTCCGAGAGAAAAGTTATGACCATTTAAATTGCTCAATAGCTTCCACTATTCAATTTCGAGCATCTCTATATGTGATGCGCTCAAATCGGGCCTCCGAGTGAAAAGTAATGACCATTTGAATTTCTCGAGAGCTTCCGTTGTTCAATTTCGAGCGTCTCGATATTTTATGTGGCTGAATCGGACCTCCGAGTTAAAAGTTCTGACCATTTGAATATCTCGAAAGCTTCCGTTGTTCAATTTCGAGCGTCTCTATATGTGATGCGCCTGATCGGACCACCGAGTGAAAAGTAATGACCAGTTGAATTTCTCAAGAGCTTCCGTTGATCAATTTCGGGCGTCTCGATATATTATATGCTTGAATCGGACCTCCGAGTGAAAAGTTATGACCATTTGAAGTGCTCAATAGCTTCCACTGTTCAATTTCGAGCGTCTCGAAATATTATACGCCTGAATCGGACCGCTGAATAAAAAGTTATGACCATTTGAATTTCTCGAGAGCTTCTGTTGTTCAATTTCGACCGTCTCGATATATTATGTGCCTGAATCGGACCTCCGAGTTAAAAGTTATGACCATTTGAATATCTCGAGAGCTTCCGTTGTTCAATTGCGAGCGTCTCTATATGTGATGCGCCTGAATCGGACCTCCGAGTGAAAAGTTATGACCATTTGAATATCTCGAGAGCTTCCGTTTGTTCAATTTCGAGCGTCTCTATATGTGATGCGCCTCAATCGGACCTCCGAGTGAAAAGTTATGACCATTTGAATTTCTCGAGAGCTTTCGTTTGTTCAATTTCGAGCGTGTCGATATTTTATGTGCCTGAATTGGACCTCCGAGTTAAAAGTTATGACCATTTGAATATCTCGATAGCTTCCGTTGTACAATTGCGAGCGTCTCTATATGTGATGCGCCTGATCGGACCTCCGAGTGAAAAGTAATGACCATTTGAATTTCAAAAGAGCTTCTGTTGTTCAATTTCGAGCGTCTCGATATATTATGTGCCTGAATCGGACCTCCGAGTGAAAAGTTATGACCATTTAAATTGCTCAATAGCTTCCACTATTCAATTTCGAGCGTCTCTATATGTGATGCGCTCGAATCGGACCTCCGAG
>NW_024464711.1:112023-120545 GCF_000004515.6 Glycine max
TGTGATGCGCCTGATCGGACCTCCGAGTGAAAAGTAATGACAAGTTGAATTTCTCAAGAGCTTCCGTTGTTCAATTTCGGGCGTCTCGATATTTTATGTGGCTGAATCGGACCTCCGAGTTAAAAGTTATGACCATTTGAATATCTCGAAAGCTTCCGTTGTTCAATTTCGAGCGTCTCTATATGTGATGCGCCTGATCGGACCTCCGAGTGAAAAGTTATGACCATTTGAATTTCTCGAGAGCTTCCGTTGTTCAATTTCGACCGTCTCGATATATTATGTTCCTGAATCGGACCTCCGAGTTAAAAGTTATGACCATTTGAATATCTCGAGGGCTTTCATTGTTCAATTTCGAGCGTCTCGATATATTATGCGCTTGAATCGGACCTCCGAGTGAAAAGTTAAAACCATTTGAATTGCTCAAGAACTTCCATTGTTATATTTCGAGCGTCTCGATATTTTATATGCCTGAATCGGAGCTCCGAGTCAAAAGTTATGACCATTTGAATATCTCGAGAGCTTCCGTTGTTCAATTGTGAGAGTCTCTATATGGGATGCGCTTGAATCGGACCTCTGAGTGAAAAGTAATGACCATATGAATTTCTCAAGAGCTTCCGTTGTGCAATTTCGGGCGTCTCGATATATTATGTGCTTGAATCGGACCTCCGAGTGAAAAGTTATGACCATTTGAAGTGCTCAATAGCTTCCACTGTTCAATTTCGAGCGTCTCGAAATATTATCCGCCTGAATCGAACCTCTGAATAAAAAGTTATGACCATTTGAATTTCTCGAGAGCTTCCGTTGTTCAATTTCGACCGTCTCGATATATTATATGCCTGAATCGGACCTCCGAGTTAAAAGTTATGACCATTTGAATATCTCGAGAGCTTCCGTTGTTCAATTGCGAGCGTCTCTATATGTGATGCGCCTAAATCGGACCTCCGAGTGAAAAGTTATGACCATTTGAATATCTCGAGAACTTCCGTTTTTCAATTTTGAGCGTCTCTATATGTGATGCGCCTCAATCGGACTTCCGAGTGAAAAGTAATGACCATTTGAATTTCTCGAGAGCTTTGGTTGTTCAATTTCGAGCTTCTCGATATATTATGTGCCAGAATTGGACCTCCGAGTTAAAAGTAATGACCATTTGAATATCTCGAGAGCTTCCGTTGTACAATTACGAGCGTCTCTATATGTGATGCGCCTGATCGGACCTCCGAGTGAAAAGTAATGACCATTTGATTTCTCAGAGCTTCCGTTGTTCAATTTCGAGCGTCTCGATATATTATGTGCCTGAATCAGACCTCTGAGTGAAAAGTTATGACCATTTGAAGTGCTCAATAGCTTCCACTGTTCAATTTCGAGCGTCTCGAAATATTATACGCCTGAATCGGACCTCCGAGTGAAAAGTTATGACCATTTGGTTTTCTCGAGGGCTTCCATTGTTCAATTTCGAGCGTCTCGATATTTTATGTGCCTGAATCGGACCTCCGAGTTAAAAGTTAAGACCATTCGAATATCTCGAGAGCTTCCGTTGTTCAATTGCGAGCGTCTCTATATGTGATGCGCCTGAATCGGACCTCCGAGTGAAAAGTAATGACCATTTGAATTTCAAAAGAGCTTTCGTAGTTCAATTTCGAGCGTCTCGATATATTATGTGCGTGAATCGGACCTCCGATAGAAAAGTTATGACCATTTGAATTGCTCAAGAGCTTCCACTATTCAATTTCGAGCGTCTCTATATGTGATGTGCTCGAATCGGACCTCCGAGTGAAAAGTAATGACCATTTGAATTTCTCAAGAGCTTCCGTTGTTCAATTTCGGGCGTCTCGATATATTATGCGCCTGATTCGGACCTCTGAGTGAAAACGTTATGACCATTTGAATTTCTCGAGAGCTTCCGTTGTTCAATTTCGAGCGTCTCGATATATTATACGCCTGAATCGGACCTCCGAGTGAAAAGTAATGACCATTTGAATTTCTCAAGAGCTTCCGTTGTTCAATTTCGAGCGTCTCGATATTTTATGTCCCTGAATCGGACCTCCGAGTTAAAAGTTATGACCATTTGAATATCTCGAGAGCTTCCGTTGTACAATTGCGAGCGTCTCTATATGTGATGCTCCTGATCGGACCTCCGAGTGAAAAGAAATGACCATTTGAATTTCTCAAGAGCTTCCGTTGTTCAATTTCGAGCGTCTCGATATATTATGTGCCTGAATTGGACCTCCGAGTGAACAGTTATGACCATTTGAATTGCTCAATAGCTTCCACAGTTCAATTTCGAGCGTCTCGATATATTATACGCCTGAATCGGACCTGGAGAGCGCACATTATGAATCGTGAATTTCTCGAGAGCTTCCGTTGTTCAATTTCGAGCATCTCGATATATTATACGCCTGAATCGGACCTCCGAGTGAAAAGTTATGACCATTTGAATTTCTCGAGAGCTTCCGTTGTTCAATTTCGAGCGTCTCGATATTTTATGTGCCTGAATCGGACCTCCGAGTGAAAAGTAATGACCATTTGAATATCTCAAGAGATTCCGTTGTTCAATTGCAGTCCTCTATGTATTCCCGTGATCATGAAATCGGTCCTCCGAGTGAAAAGTAATGACCATTTGAATTTCTCAAGACCTTCCGTTGTTCAATATCAGGCTTCTCGATATATTATGTGCCTGAATCGGACCTCCGAGTTAAAAGTTCTGACCATTTGAATATCTCGAGAGCTTCCGTTGTACAATTGCGAACGTCTCTATATGTGATGCGCCTGATCGGACCTATGAGGGAAAAGAAATGACCATTTGAATTTCTCAAGAGCTTCCGTTGTTCAATTTCAAGCATCTCGATATTTTATATGCCTGAATCGGACCTCCGAGTTAAAAGTTATGACTATTTGAATATCTCGAGAACTTCCGTTGTTCAATTGCGAGCGTCTCTATATGTGATGCGCCTGAATTGGACCTCCGAGTGAAAAGTAATGACCATTTGAATTTCACAAGAGCTTCCGTTGTTCAATTGCGAGCGTCTCTATATGTGATGCGCCTGAATCGGACCTCTGAGTGAAACGTTATGACCATTTGAATTGCTCAATAGCTTCCACTGTTCAATTTCGAGCGTCTCGATATATTATATGCCTGAATCGGACCTCCGAGTGAAAAGTAATGACCATTTGAATTTCACAAGAGCTTCCGTTGTTCAATTTCGAGCGTCTCGATATTTTATGTCCCTGAATCGGACCTCCGAGTTAAAAGTTATGACCATTTGAATATCTCGAGAGCTTCCGTTGTACAATTGCGAGCGTCTCTATATGTGATGCGCCTGATCGGACCTCCGAGTGAAAACAAATGACCATTTGAATTTCTCCATAGCATCCGTTGTTCAATTTCGAGCGTCCCAATATTTTATGTCCCTGAATCGGGACCTCCGAGTTAAAAGTTATGACCATTTGAATATCTCGAGAGCTTCCGTTGTACAATTGCGAGCGTCTCTATATGTGATGCGGCCTGATCGGAACTCCCAGTGAAAAGATATGACCATTTGAATTTCTCAAGAGCTTCTGTTGTTCAATTTCGAGCGTCTCGATATATTATGTGCCTGAATCGGACCTCCGAGTGAACAGTTATGACCATTTGAATTGCTCAACAGCTTCCACTGTTCAATTTCGAGCGTCTCGATATATTATACGCCTGAATCCGACCTCTGAATGAAAAGTTATGACCACTTTAATTTCTCTAGAGCTTCTGTTGTTCAATTTCGAGCATCTCGATATATTATACGCCTGAATCGGACCTCCGAGTGAAAAGTTATGACCATTTGAATTTCTCGAGAGCTTCCGTTGTCCAATTGCGAGCATCTCTATATGTGATGCGCCTGAATCGGACCTCCGAGTGAAAAGTAATGACCATTTGAATTTCTCGAGAGATTCCGTTGTTCAATTGCGAGCGTCTCTATATGTGATGCTCTCGAATCGGACCTCCGAGTGAAAAGTAATGACCATTTGAATTTCTCAAGACCTTCCGTTGTTCAATATCAGGCTTCTCGATATATTATGTGCCTGAATCGGACCTCCGAGTTAAAAGTTCTGACCATTTGAATATCTCGAGAACTTCCGATGTACAATTGCGAGCGTCTCTATATGTGATGCGCCTGATCGGACCTTCGAGAGAAAAGAAATGACCATTTGAATTTCCCAAGAGCTTCCGTTGTTCAATTTCGGGCGTCTCGATATATTATGTGCCTGAATCGAACCTCCGAGTGAACAGTTATGACCATTGGAATTGCTCAAGAGCTTCCACTGTTCAATTTCGAGCGTCTCGATATATTATACGCCTGAATCGGACCACCGAGCGAAAAGTAATGACCATTTGAATTTCTCAAGAGCTTCCGTTGTTCAATTTCGAGCGTCTCGATATTTTATGTGCCTGAATCGGACCTCCGAGTTAAAAGTTTGGACCATTTGAATATCTCGAGAGCTTCCGTGTACAATTGCGATCGTCTCTATATGTGATGCGCTTGATCGGACCTCCGAGTGAAAAGAAATGACCATTTGAATTTCTCCAGAGCTTCCGTTGTTCAATTTCGAGGCATCTCGATATATTATGTGCCAGAATCGGACCTCCGAGGGAACAGTAATGACCATTTGAATTTCTAAAGACCTTCCGTTGTTCAATATCAGGCGTCTCGATATATTATGTGCCTGAATCGGACCTCCGAGTTAAAATTTCTGACCATTTGAATATCTCGAGAGCTTCCGTTGTTCAATTTTGAGCGTCTCTATATGTGATGCGCCTGATCGGACCTTCGAGTGAAAAGAAATGACCATTTGAATTTCCCAAGAGCTTCCGTTGTTCAATTTCGGGCGTCTCGATATATTATGTGCCTGAATCGGACCTCCGAGTTAAAAGTTATGACTATTTGAATATCTCGAGAGCTTGCGTTGTTCAATTGCGACCATCTCTATATGTGATGCGCCTGAATCAAACCTCCGAGTGAAAAGTAATGACTATTTGAATATCTCGAGAGCTTGCGTTGTTCCATTGCGACCATCTCTATATGTGATGCGCCTGAATCAAACCTCCGAGTGAAAAGTAATGACCATTTGAATTTCTCAAGAGCTTCCGTAGTTCAATTTCAAGCGTCTCAATATATTATGTGCCTGAATCGGACCTCCGAGTGAAAAGTAATGACCATTTGAATTTCACAAGAGCTTCCGTTGTTCAATTTCGAGCGTGTCGATATTTTATGTGCCTGAATCGGACCTCCGAGTTAAAAGTTATGACTATTTGAATATCTCGAGAGCTTCCGTTGTTCAATTGCGAGCGTCTCTATATGTGATGCGCCTGAATCGGACCTCTGAGTGAAAAGTAATGACCATTTAAATATCTCGAGAGATTCCATTGTTCAATTGCGAGCGTCTCTATATGTGATGCTCTCGAATCGGACCTCCGAGTGAAAAGTAATGACCATTTGAATTTCTCAAGACCTTCCGTTGTTCAATATCAGGCGTCTCGATATATTATGTGCCTGAATCGGACCTCCGAGTTAAAAGTTCTGACCATTTGAATATCTCGAGAGCTTCCGTTGTACAATTGCGAGCGTCCCTATATGTGATGCGCCTGATCGGACCTTCGAGTGAAAAGAAATGACCATTTGAATTTCTCAAGAGCTTCCGTTGTTCAATTTCAAGCATCTCGATATTTTATGTGCCTGAATCGGATCTCCGAGTTAAAAGTTATGACTATTTGAATATCTCGAGAGCTTCCGTTCTTCAATAGCGAGCGTCTCTATATGTGATGCGCCTGAATCGGACCTCCGAGTGATAAGTAATGACCATTTGAATTTCTCAAGAGCTTCCGTATTCAATTTCGAGCGTCTCAATATATAATGTGCCTGAATCGCACCTCCGAGACAAAAGTTATGACCATATGAATTGCTCAATGGCTTCCACTGTTCAATTTCGAGCGTCTCGATATATTATACGCCTGAATCGGACCTCCGAGTGAAAAGTAATGACCATTTGAATTTCACAAGAGCTTCCGTTGTTCAATTTCGAGCGTCTCGATATTTTATGTGCCTGAATCGGACCTCCGAGTTAAAAGTTATGACCATTTGAATTGCTCAATTGCTTCCACTGTTCAATTTCGAGCGTCTCGATATATTATGTGCGTGCATCGGACCTCCGAGAGAAAAGTTATGACCATTTGAATTGCTCAATAGCTTCCACTGTTCAATTTCGAGCGTCTCGATATATTATATGCCTGAATCGGACCTCCGAGTGAAAAGTAATGACCATTTGAATTTCTCAAGAGCTTCCGTAGTTCAATTTCAAGCGTCTCAATATATTATGTGCCTGAATCGGACCTCCGAGTGAAAAGTAATGACCAATTGAATTTCTCGAGTGCTTCCGTTGTTCAATTTCAAGCATCCCGATATTTTATGTGCCTGAATCGGACCTCCGAGTTAAAAGTTATGACTATTTGAATATCTCGAGAGCTTCCGTTGTTCAATTGTGAGCGTCTCTATATGTGATGCGCCTGAATCGGACCTCTGAGTGAAAAAGTAATGACCATTTAAATATCTCGAGAGATTCCATTGTTCAATTGCGAGCGTCTCTATATGTGATGCTCTCGAATCGGACCTCCGAGTGAAAAGTAATGACCATTTGAATTTCTCAAGACCTTCCGTTGTTCAATATCAGGCGTCTCGATATATTATGTGCCTGAATCGGACCTCCGAGTTAAAAGTTCTGACCATTTGAATATCTCGAGAGCTTCCGTTGTACAATTGCGAGCGTCTCTATATGTGATGCGCCTGATCGGACCTCCGAGTGAAAAGAAATGACCATTTGAATTTCTCAAGAGCTTCCGTTGTTCAATTTCAAGCATCTCGATATTTTATGTGCCTGAATGGGACCGCCGAGTTAAAAGTTATGACTATTTGAATATCTCGAGAGCTTCCGTTCTTCAATTGCGACCGTCTCTATATGTGATGCGCCTGAATCGGACCTCCGAGTGAAAAGTAATGACCATTTGAATTTCTCAAGAGCTTCCGTAGTTCAATTTCGAGCGTCTCAATATATTATGTGCCTGAATTGGACCTCCGAGAGAAAAGTTATGACCATTTGAATTGCTCAATGGCTTCCACTGTTCAATTTCGAGCGTCTCGATATATTATACGCCTGAATCGGACCTCCGAGTGAAAAGTAATGACCATTTGAATTTCACAAGAGCTTCCGTTGTTCAATTTCGAGCGTCTCGATATTTTATGTGCCTGAATCGGACCTCCGAGTTAAAAGTTATGACCATTTGAATTGCTCAATTGCTTCCACTGTTCAATTTCGAGCGTCTCGATATATTATGTGCGTGAATCGGACCTCCGAGAGAAAAGTTATGACCATTTGAATTGCTCAATAGCTTCCACTGTTCAATTTCGAGCGTCTCGATATATTATATGCCTGAATCGGACCTCCGAGTGAAAAGTAATGACCATTTGAATTTCTCAAGAGCTTCCGTTGTTCAATTTCGAGCGTCTCGATATTTTATGTGCCTGAATCGGACCTCTGAGTTAAAAGTTTTGACCATTTGAATATCTCGAGAGCTTCCGTTGTACAATTGCGAGCGTCTCTATATGTGATGCGCTTGATCGGACCTCCGAGTGAAAAGAAATGACCATTTGAATTTCTCAAGACCTTCCGTTGTTCAATATCAGGCTTCTCGATATAATATGTGCCTGAATCCTACCTCCGAGTTAAAAGTTATGACTATTTGAATATCTCGAGAGTTTCCGTTGTACAATTGCGAGCGTCTCTATATGTGATGCGCCTGAATCGGACCTCCGAGTGAAAAGTAATGACCATTTGAATATCTCGAGAGATTCCATTGTTCAATTGCGAGCGTCTCTATATGTGATGCTCTCGAAACGGACCTCCGAGTGAAAAGTAATGACCATTTGAATTTCTCAAGACCTTCTGTTGTTCAATATCAGGCGTCTCGATATATTATGTGCCCGAATCGGACCTCCGAGTTAAAAGTTCTGACCATTTAAATATCTCGAGAGCTTCCGTTGTACAATTGCGAGCGTCTCTATATGTGATGCGCCTGATCGGACCTCCGAGTGAAAAGAAATGACCATTTGAATTTCTCAAGAGCTTCCGTTGTTCAATTTCAAGCATCTCGATATTTTATGTGCCTGAATCGGACCTCCGAGTTAAAAGTTATGACTATTTGAATATCTTGAGAGCTACCGTTGTTCAATTGCGAGCGTCTCTATATGTGATGCGCCTGAATCGGACCTCCGAGTGAAAAGTAATGACCATTTGAATTTCTCAAGAGCTTCCGTAGTTCAATTTCGAGCGTCTGAATATATTATGTGCCTGAATCGGACCTCCGAGAGAAAAGTTATGACCATTTGAATTGCTCAATGGCTTCCACTGTTCAATTTCGAGCGTCTCGATATATTATACGCCTTGAATCGGACCTCTGAGTGAAAATTAATGACCATTTGAATTTTCACAAGAGCTTCCGT
>NW_024464711.1:120645-123362 GCF_000004515.6 Glycine max
AGCGTGTCGATATTTTATGTGCCTGAATCGGACCTCCGAGTTAAAAGTTACGACCATTTGAATATCTCGAGAGCTTCCGTTGTACAATTGCGAGCGTCCCTATATGTGATGCGCCTGATCGGACCTTCGAGTGAAAAGAAATGACCATTTGAATTTCTCAAGAGCTTCCGTTGTTCAATTTCAAGCATCTCGATATTTTATGTGCCTGAATCGGATCTCCGAGTTAAAAGTTATGCCTATTTGAATATCTCGAGAGCTTCCGTTGTTCAATTGCGCCCGTCTCGATATGTGATGCGCCTGAATTGGACCTCCGAGTGAAAAGTAATGACCATTTGAATTTCTCAAGAGCTTCCCGTAGTTCAATTTCGAGCGTCTCAATATATTATGTGCCTGAATCGGAACTCCGAGAGAAAAGTTATGACCATTTGAATTGCTCAATGGCTTCCCCTGTTCAATTTCGAGCGTCTCGATATCTTATACGCCTGAATCGGACCTCCGAGTGAAAAGTAATGACCATTTGAATTTCACAAGAGCTTCCGTTGTTCAATTTCGAGCGTCTCGATATTTTATGTGCCTGAATCGGACCTCCGAGTTAAAAGTTATGACCATTTGAATTGCTCAATTGCTTCCACTGTTCAATTTCGAGCGTCTCGATATATTATGTGCGTGCATCGGACCTCCGAGAGAAAAGTTATGACCATTTGAATTGCTCAATAGCTTCCACTGTTCAATTTCGAGCGTCTCGATATATTATATGCCTGAATCGGACCTCCGAGTGAAAAGTAATGACCATTTGAATTTCTCAAGAGCTTCCGTAGTTCAATTTCAAGCGTCTCAATATATTATGTGCCTGAATCGGACCTCCGAGTGAAAAAGTAATGACCATTTGAATTTCACAAGAGCTTCCGTTGTTCAATTTCGAGCGTGTCGATATTTTATGTGCCTGAATCGGACCTCCGAGTTAAAAGTTATGACTATTTGAATATCTCGAGAGCTTCCGTTGTTCAATTGTGAGCGTCTCTATATGTGATGCGCCTGAATCGGACCTCTGAGTGAAAAGTAATGACCATTTAAATATCTCGAGAGATTCCATTGTTCAATTGCGAGCGTCTCTATATGTGATGCTCTCGAATCGGACCTCCGAGTGAAAAGTAATGACCATTTGAATTTCTAAAGACCTTCCGTTGTTCAATATCAGGCGTCTCGATATATTATGTGCCTGAATCGGACCTCCGAGTTAAAAGTTCTGACCATTTGAATATCTCGAGAGCTTCCGTAGTTCAATTTTGAGCGTCTCTATATGTGATGCGCCTGATCGGACCTTCGAGTGAAAAGAAATGACCATTTGAATTTCCCAAGAGCTTCCGTTGTTCAATTTCGGGCGTCTCAATATATTATGTGCGTGAATCGGACCTCCGAGTGAACAGTTATGACCATTGGAATTGCTCAATAGCTTCCACTGTTCAATTTCGAGCGTCTCGATATATTATACGCCTGAATCGGACCTCCGAGTGAAAAGTTATGACCATTTGAATTTCTCGAGGGCTTCCGTTGTTCAATTTCGAGCGTCTCGATATTTTATGTGCCTGAATCGGACCTCCGAGTTAAAAGTTTTGACCATTTGAATATCTCGAGAGCTTCCGTTGTACAATTGCGAGCGTCTCTATATGTGATGCGCTTGATCGGACCTCCGAGTGAAAAGAAATGACCATTTGAATTTCTCCAGAGCTTCCGTTGTTCAATTTCGGGCATCTCGATATATTATGTGCCAGAATCGGACCTCCGAGGGAACAGTTATGACCATTTGAATTGCTCAATAGCTTCCACTCTTCAATTTCGAGCGTCTCGATATATTATACGCCTGAATCAGACCTTCGAGTGAAAAGTTATGACCATTTGATTTTCTCGAGGGCTTCCATTGTTCAATTTTGAGCGTCTCGATATTTTATGTGCCTGAATCGGACCTCCGAGTTAAAAGTTATGACTATTTGAATTTCTCGAGAGCTTCCGTTGTTCAATTGCGAGCGTCTCGATATATTATGTGCCTGAATCGGACCTCCGAGTGAACAGTTATGACCATTTGAATTGCTCAATAGCTTCCACTATTCAATTTCGAGCGTCTCGATATATTATACGCCTGAATCAGACCTCCGAGTGAAAAGTTATGACCATTTGATTTTCTCGAGGGCTTCCATTGTTCAATTTTGAGCGTCTCGATATTTTATGTGCCTGAATCGGACCTCCGAGTTAAAAGTTATGACTATTTGAATATCTTGAGAGCTTCCGTTGTACAATTGCGAGCGTCTCTATATGTGATGCGCCTGATCGGACCTCCGAGTGAAAAGAAATGACCATTTGAATTTCTCAAGAGCTTCCGTTGTTCAATTTCAAGCATCTCGATATTTTATGTGCCTGAATCGGACCTCCGAGTTAAAAGTTATGACTATTTGAATATCTCGAGAGCTTCCGTTGTTCAATTGCGAGCGTCTCTATATGTGATGCGCCTGAATCGGACCTCCGAGTGAAAAGTAATGACCATTTGAATATCTCGAGAGATTCCATTGTTCAATTGCGAGCGTCTCTATATGTGATGCTCTCGAAACGGACCTCCGAGTGAAAAGTAATGACCATTTGAATTTTTCAAGACCTTCTGTTGTTCAATATCAGGCGTACTCGATATATTATGTGCCTGAATCGGACCTCCGAGTTAAAAGTTC
>NW_024464711.1:123507-126907 GCF_000004515.6 Glycine max
ATGTGATGCTCTCGAAACGGACCTCCGAGTGAAAAGAAATGACCATTTGAATTTCTCAAGAGCTTCCGTTGTTCAATTTCAAGCATCTCGATATTTTATGTGCCTGAATCGGACCTCCGAGTTAAAAGTTATGACTATTTGAATATGTTGAGAGCTACCGTTGTTCAATTGAGAGCGTCTTCATATGTGATGGGCCGGAATCGGACCTAAGAGTGAAAAGTAATGACCATTTGAATTTCTCAAGAGCTTCCGTAGTTCAATTTCGAGCGTCTGAATATATTATGTGCCTGAATCGGACCTTCGAGAGAAAAGTTATGACCATTTGAATTGCTCAATGGCTTCCACTGTTCAATTTCGAGCGTCTCGATATATTAT
This sequence comes from Glycine max, assembly GCF_000004515.6. NCBI lineage: Eukaryota > Viridiplantae > Streptophyta > Magnoliopsida > Fabales > Fabaceae > Glycine > Glycine max. Next base: position 123,883 of record NW_024464711.1, read on the forward strand.
ACGCCTGAATCGGACCTCTGAGTGAAAATTAATGACCATTTGAATTTCACAAGAGCTTCCGTTGTTCAATTTCGAGCGTGTCGATATTTTATGTGCCTGAATCGGACCTCCGAGTTAAAAGTTACGACCATTTGAATATCTCGAGAGCTTCCGTTGTACAATTGCGAGCGTCTCTATATGTGATGCGCTTGATCGGACCTCCGAGTTAAAAGAAATGACCATTTGAATTTCTCAAGAGCTTCCGTTGCTCAATTCCGGGCGTCTCGATATATTATGTGCCTGAATCGGACCTCCGAGTGAACAGTTATGACCATTTGAATTGCTAAATAGCTTCCACTGTTCAATTTCGAGCGTCTCGATATATTATGCGCCTGAATCGGATCTCTGAGTGAAAAGTTATAACCACTTTAATTTCTCGAGAGCTTCCGTTGTTCAATTTCGCGCGTCTTCGATATATTATACACCTGAATCGGACCTCCGAGTGAAAAGTTATGACCATTTGAATTTCCCGAGAGCTTCCGTTTGTTCAATTTCTAGCGTCTTTATATGTGATGCGCCTGAATCGGACCCCCGAGTGAAAAGTAATGACCATTTGATTTCTCAGAGCTTCCGTTGTTCATTTTGGGCGTCTCAATATATTATGTGCGTGAGTCGGACAGCCGAGAGAAAAGTTATGACCATTTGAATTGCTCAATGGCTTCCACAGTTCAATTTCGAGCATCTCGATATATTATACGCCTGAATCGGACCTCTGAGTGAAAAGTTATGACCATCTGAATTTCTCGAGAGCTTCCGCTGTTCAATTTCGAGCGTCTCGATATATTATGTGCCTGAATCGGACCTCCGAGTTAACAGTTATGACCATTTGAATTGCTCAATAGCTTCCACTATTCAATTTCAAGCGTCTCGATATATTATACGCCTGAATCGGACCTCTGAGTGAAAAGGTATGACCAATTTAATTTGTCGAGAGCCTCCGTTGTTCAATTTCGAGCGTCTCGATATATTATACGCCTGAATCGGACCTCCGAGTGAAAAGTTATGACCATTTGAATTTCTCGAGAGCTTCCGTTGTTCAATTTCGAGCGTCTCGATATTTTATGTGCCTGAATCGGACCTCCGAGTTAAAAGTTAAGACCATTTGAATATCTCGAGAGCTTCCGTTGTTCAATTGCGAGCGTCTCTATATGTGATGCGCCTGAATCGGACCTCCGAATGAAAAGTAATGACAATTTGAATTTCACAAGAGCTTTCGTTGTTCAATTTCGAGCGTCTCGATATTTTATGTGCCTGAATCGGACCTCCGAGTTAAAAGTTATGACCATTTGAATTTGCTCAATTGCTTCCACTGTTCAATTTCGAGCGTCTCGATATATTATGTGCGTGAATCGGACCTCCGAGAGAAAAGTTATGACCATTTGAATTGCTCAATAGCTTCCACTGTTCAATTTCGAGCGTTTCGATATATTATATGCCTGAATCGGACCTCCGAGTGAAAAGTAATGACCATTTGAATTTCTCAAGAGCTTCCGTTGTTCAATTTCGAGCGTCTCGATATTTTATGTGCCTGAATCGGACCTCCGAGTTAAAAGTTATGACCATTTGAATATCTCGACAGCTTCCGTTGTTCAATTTCGAGCGTCTCGATATATTATGCGCTTTGAATCGGACCTCCGAGTGAAAAGTTAACACCATTTGAATTGCTCAATAGCTTCCACTGTTCAATTTCGAGCGTCTCGATATATTATATGCCTGAATCCGACCTCCGAGTGAAAAAGTAATGACCATTTGAATTTCTCAAGAGCTTCCGTTGTTCAATTTCGAGCGTGTCGATATTTTATGTGCCTGAATCGGACCTCCGAGTTAAAAAGTTACGACCATTTGAATATCTCGAGAGCTTCCGTTGTACAATTGCGAGCGTCTCTATATGTGATGCGCTTGATCGGACCTCCGAGTTAAAAGAAATGACCATTTGAATTTCTCAAGAGCTTCCGTTGCTCAATTCCGGGCGTCTCGATATATTATGTGCCTGAATCGGACCTCCGAGTGAACAGTTATGACCATTTGAATTGCTAAATAGCTTCCACTGTTCAATTTCGAGCGTCTCGATATATTATGCGCCTGAATCGGATCTCTGAGTGAAAAGTTATAACCACTTTAATTTCTCGAGAGCTTCCGTTGTTCAATTTCGCGCGTCTCGATATATTATACACCTGAATCGGACCTCCGAGTGAAAAGTTATGACCATTTGAATTTCTCGAGAGCTTCCGTTGTTCAATTTCGAGCGTCTTTATATGTGATGCGCCTGAATCGGACCTCCGAGTGAAAAGTAATGACCATTTGAATTTCTCAAGAGCTTCCGTTGTTCAATTTTGGGCGTCTCAATATATTATGTGCGTGAGTCGGACCTCCGAGAGAAAAGTTATGACCATTTGAATTGCTCAATGGCTTCCACAGTTCAATTTCGAGCATCTCGATATATTATACGCCTGAATCGGACCTCTGAGTGAAAAGTTATGACCATTTGAATTTCTCGAGAGCTTCCGCTGTTCAATTTCGAGCGTCTCGATATATTATGTGCCTGAATCGGACCTCCGAGTGAACAGTTATGACCATTCGAATTGCTCAATAGCTTCCACTATTCAATTTCAAGCGTCTCGATATATTATACGCCTGAATCGGACCTCTGAGTGAAAAGGTATGACCAATTTAATTTGTCGAGAGCCTCCGTTGTTCAATTTCGAGCGTCTCGATATATTATACGCCTGAATCGGACCTCCGAGTGAAAAGTTATGACCATTTGAATTTCTCGAGAGCTTCCGTTGTTCAATTTCGAGCGTCTCGATATTTTATGTGCCTGAATCGGACCTCCGAGTTAAAAGTTAAGACCATTTGAATATCTCGAGAGCTTCCGTTGTTCAATTGCGAGCGTCTCTATATGTGATGCGCCTGAATCGGACCTCCGAATGAAAAGTAATGACAATTTGAATTTCACAAGAGCTTTCGTTGTTCAATTTCGAGCGTC
>NW_024464711.1:127007-127914 GCF_000004515.6 Glycine max
CTCCGAGTTAAAAGTTTTGACCATTTGAATATCTCGAGAGCTTCCGTTGTACAATTGCGAGCGTCTCTATATGTGATGCGCTTGATCGGACCTCCGAGTGAAAAGAAATGACCATTTGAATTTCTCAAGACCTTCCGTTGTTCAATATCAGGCTTCTCGATATATTATGTGCCTGAATCGGACCTCCGAGTTAAAAGTTCTGACCATTTGAATATCTCGAGAGTTTCCGTTGTACAATTGTGAGCGTCTTTATATGTGATGCGCCTGAATCAGACCTCCGAGTGAATAATAATGACCATTTGAATATCTCGAGAGATTCCATTGTTCAATTGCGAGCGTCTCTATATGTGATGCTCTCGAATCGGACCTCCGAGTGAAAAGTAATGACCATTTGAATTTCTAAAGACCTTCCGTTGTTCAATATCAGGCGTCTCGATATATTATGTGCCTGAATCGGACCTCCGAGTTAAAAGTTCTGACCATTTGAATATCTCGAGAGCTTCCGTAGTTCAATTTTGAGCGTCTCTATATGTGATGCGCCTGATCGGACCTTCGAGTGAAAAGAAATGACCATTTGAATTTCCCAAGAGCTTCCGTTGTTCAATTTCGGGCGTCTCAATATATTATGTGCGTGAATCGGACCTCCGAGTGAACAGTTATGACCATTGGAATTGCTCAATAGCTTCCACTGTTCAATTTCGAGCGTCTCGATATATTATACGCCTGAATCGGACCTCCGAGTGAAAAGTTATGACCATTTGAATTTCTCGAGGGCTTCCGTTGTTCAATTTCGAGCGTCTCGATATTTTATGTGCCTGAATCGGACCTCCGAGTTAAAAGTTTTGACCATTTGAATATCTCGAGAGCTTCCGTTGTACAATTGCGAGCGTCTCTATATGTGATGCGC
>NW_024464711.1:128285-129113 GCF_000004515.6 Glycine max
AATCGGATCTCGATCTCATTGGGTGTAGCATGCACATATTTTCTCAAATGCTTCCGTTGTTCAATTTCGGGCGTCTCGATATATTATGTGCCAGAATCGGACCTCCAAGTTATGACCATTTGAATTTCTCGAGAGCTTCCGTTGTTCAATTTCGAGCGTCTCTATATGTGATGCACCTGAATCGAACCTCCGAGTGAAAAGTAATGACCATTTGAATTTCTCGAGAGCTTCCGTTGCACAATTTCAAGCGTCTCGATATATTATGCACCTGAATCGAACCTCCGAGTCACAAGTAATGACCATTTGATTTTCTCAAGTGCTTCCGTTGTTCAATTTCGGGCGTCTCGATATATTATGTGCCAGAATCGGACCTCCAAGTTAAAAGTTATGACAATTTGAATATCTCGAGAGCTTCCATTGTTCAATTTCGAGCGTCTATATATGTGATGCGCCTGAATCGGACCTCCGAGTTAAATTTAATGACCATTTGATTTTCCCAAGAGCATCCGTTGTTCAATTTCGAGCGTCTAGATATTTTATACTTCTGAATCGGACCTCCGAGTGAAAATTAATGACCATTTGAATTTCTCAAGAGCTTCCGTGGTTCAATTTCGGGCGTCTCGATATATTATGTGCATGAATCGGACCTCCGAGTTAAAAGTAATGAATATTTGATTTTCTCAAGTGCTTCCGTTGTTCAATTTCGAGCGTCTCGATATATTATGTGCCTGAATCGGACCTCCGAGTTAAAAGTTATGACCATTTGAATATCACGAGAGCTTCCGTTGTTCAATTTCGAGCGTCTCTATATGTGATGCGCCTGAATCG
>NW_024464711.1:130040-131054 GCF_000004515.6 Glycine max
GTTCAAAGTTATGACCATTTGAATTTCTCAAGAGCTTCCATTGTTCAATTTCGAGCGTCTCGATATTTTATGTTCCGAAATCGGACCTTCGAGTTAAAAGTTATGACCATTTGAATATCTCGAGAGTTTCCGTTGTTCAATTTCGAGCGTCTCTATATGTGATAAGCCTGAATCGGACCTCCGAGTTAAAAGTTATGACCATTTGAATTTCTCGAGAGCTTCCGTTGCACAATTTCGAGCGTCTCGATATATTATGCACCTGAATCGGACCTCCGAGTGACAAGTTATGACCATTTGAATTTCTCGAGAGCTTTCGTTGCTCAATTTCGAGCGTCTAGATATATTATACTTCTGAATCGGACCTCCGAGTGAAAAGTTATGACCATTTGAATTTCTCGAGAGCTTCCGTTGTTCAATTTTGAGCGTCTCTATATGTGATGTGCCTGAATCAGAGCTCCGAGTGAAAAGTTCAGACCATTTGAATTTCTCAAAAGCTTCCATTTTTCAATTTCGAGCATCTCGATATTTTATGTGCCTGAATCGGACCTCCGAGTTAAATGTTATGACCATTTGAATATCTCGAGAGCTTCCGTTGTTCAATTTCGGGCGTCTCGATATATTATGTGCCTGAATCGGACCTCCGAGTTAAAAGTTATGACCATTTGATTATCTCGAGAGCTTCCGTTGTTCAATTTCGAGCGTCTCTATATGTGATGCGCTTGAATCGGACCTCCGAGTTAAAAGTAATGACCATTTGATTTTCTCAAGAGCTTCCGTTGTTGAATTTCGGGCGTCTCGATATATTATGTGCCTGAATCGGACCTCCAAGTTAAACTTATGACCATTTGAATATCCTCGAGAGCTTCCGTTGTTCAATTTTCGAGCGTCTATATATGTGATGTGCCTAGAATCAGAGCTCCCGAGTGAAAACGTTCATGACCATTTGAATTGCTCAAAGAGCTTCCATTTGTTCAATTCGAGCGTCTCGATATTTTATGTGCCTGAATCGGACCT
>NW_024464711.1:131154-132824 GCF_000004515.6 Glycine max
TTCGTTGTTCAATTTCGAGCGTCTCTATATGTGATGCGCCTGAATCGGACCTCCGAGTGAAAATTTAATGACCATTTGATTTTCTCAAGAGCATCCGTTATTCAATTTCGAGCGTCAAGATATTTTATACTTCTGAATCGGACCTCCGAGTGAAAAGTTATGACCATTTGAATTTCTCGAGAGCTTCCGTGGTTCAATTTCGAGCGTCTCGATATATTATGCGCCTGAATCGGACCTCCGAGTTAAAAGTTATGACCATTTGAATATCTCGAGAGCTTCCGTTGTTCAATTTTGAGCGTCTCTATATGTGATGTGCCTGAATCAGAGCTCCGAGTGAAAAGTTCAGACCATTTGAATTTCTCAAAAGCTTCCATTTTTCAATTTCGAGCATCTCGATATTTTATGTGCCTGAATCGGACCTCCGAGTTAAATGTTATGACCATTTGAATATCTCGAGAGCTTCCGTTGTTCAATTTCGAGCGTCTCTATATGTGATGCGCCTGAATCGGACCTCCGAGTTAAATGTTATGACCATTTGAATATCTCGAGAGCTTCCGTTGTTCAATTTCGAGCATCTCGATATTTTATGTGCCTGAATCGGACCTCCGAGTTAAATGTTATGACCATTTGAATATCTCGAGAGCTTCCGTTGTTCAATTTCGGGCTTCTCGATATATTATGTGCCTGAATCGGACCTCCGAGTTAAAAGTTATGACCATTTGAATATCTCGAGAGCTTCTGTTGCTATATTTCCAGCGTCTCGATGTGTTGTACACCTGAATCAGACCTCCGAGTGAAAAGTTATGACCATTTAAATTTCTCGAGAGCTTCCGTATTTCAATTTCGGGCATCTCGATATATTATGTGCCTGAATCGGACCTCCGAGTGAAAAGTAATGACCATTTGAATTTCTCAAGAGCTTCCTTTGTTCAATTTCGAGCGTCTCTATATGTGATGCGCCTGAATCGGACCTCCGAGTTAAAATTAATGACCATTTGATTTTCTCAAGTGCTTCCGTTGTTGAATTTCGGGCGTCTCGATATATTATGTGCCTGAATCGGACCTCCAAGTTAAAAGTTATGACCATTTGAATATCTCGAGAGCTTCCGTTGTTCAATTTCGAGCGTCTATATATGTGATGTGCCTAAATCAGAGCTCCGAGTGAAAAGTTCAGACCATTTGAATTGCTCAAAAGCTTCCATTTTTCAATTTCGAGCGTCTCGATATTTTATGTGCCTGAATCGGACCTCCGAGTTAAATGTTATGACCATTTGAATATCTCGAGAGTTTCCGTTGTTCAATTTCAACCGTCTCTATATGTGATGCGCCTGAATCGGACCTCCGAGTGAAAAGTAATGACCATTTGAATTTCTCAAGAGCTTCCGCTGTTCAATTTCGAGTGTCTCTATATGTGATGCGCCTGAATCATACCCCCGAGTGAAAAGTAATGACCATTTGATTATCTCAAGAGCTCTCCGTTGTTCAATTTCGGAGCGTCTCGATATATTATGTGCCTGAATCGGACCTCCGAGTTAAAAGGTTTATGACCATTTGAATATCTCGAGAGCTTCCGTTGTTCAATTTCGAGCGTCTCTATATGTGATGCGCCTGAATCGAACCTCCGAGTGAAAAGTAATGACCATTTGGAATTTCTCGAGAGCTTTCCGTTG
>NW_024464711.1:133377-134836 GCF_000004515.6 Glycine max
TTCAATTTCGGGCGTCTCGATATATTATGTGCCTGAATCGGACCTCGAGTTAAAAGTTATGACCATTTGAATATCTCGAGAGCTTCCGTTGTTCACGTTCGAGCGTCTCTATATGTGATGCGCCTGAATCGGACCTCCGAGTGAAAAGTAATGACCATTTGATTTTCTCAAGAGCTTCCGTTGCTCAATTTCGAGCGTCTCGATATATTATACTCCTGTATCGGACCTCCGAGTGATACGTTATGACCATTTGAATTTCTCGAGAGCTTCCGTCGTTCAATTTCGAGCGTCTCGATATATTATGCGCTAGTATCAGACCTCCGAATGAAAAGTTAAGACCATTTGAATTGCTCAAGAGCTTCCATTGTTCAATTTCGAAAGTTTCGATATTTTATGCGCCTGAATCGGACCTCCGAGTTAAAAGTTATAATCATTTGAATATCTCGAGAACTTCCGTTGTTCAATTTCGAGCGTCTCTATATGTGATGTGCTTGAATCGGACCTTCGAGTTAAAAGTAATGACCATTTGATTTTCTCAAGTGCTTCCGTTGTTCAATTTCGGGCGTCTCGATATATTATGTGCCAGAATCGGACCTCCAAGTTAAAAGTTATGACCATTTGAATATCTGGAGAGCTTCCGTTGTTCAATTTCGAGCGTCTATATATGTGATGTGCCTGAATCAGAGCTCCGAGTGAAAAGTTCAGACCATTTGAATTGCTCAAAAGCTTCCATTTTTCAATTTCGAGGGTCTCGATATTTTATGTGCCTGAATCGGACCTCTGAGTTAAATGTTATGACCATTTGAATATCTCGAGAGCATTCGTTGTTCAATTTCGAGCGTCTCTATATGTGATGTGCCTGAATCGGACCTCCGAGTGAAATTTAATGACCATTTGATTTTCTCAAGAGCATCCGTTGTTCAATTTCAAGCGTCAAGATATTTTATACTTCTGAATCGGACCTCCGAGTGAAAATTAATGACCATTTGAATTTCTCAAGAGCTTCCGTTGTTCAATTTCGGGCGTCTCGATATATTATGTGCCTGAATCGGACCTCTGAGTTAAAAGTTATGACCATTTGAATATCTCGTGAGTTTCCATTGTTCAATTTCGACCGTCTCTATATGTGATGCGCCTGAATCGGACCTCCGAGTGAAAAGTAATGACCATTTGAATTTCTCAAGAGCTTCCGCTGTTCAATTTCGAGTGTCTCTATATGTGATGCGCCTGAATCATACCCCCGAGTTAAAAGTAATGACCATTTGATTTTCTCAAGAGCTTCCGTTGTTCAATTTCGGGCGTCTCGATATATTATGTGCCTGAATCGGGACCTCCGAGTTAAAAGTTTTGACCATTAGAATATCTCGAGAGCTTCCGTTGTTCAATTTCGAGCGTCTCTATATGTGATGCACCTGAATCGAACCCTCCGAGTGAAAAGTAATGACCATTTGAATTTCTC
>NW_024464711.1:135586-136249 GCF_000004515.6 Glycine max
TTCAATTTCTGGTGTCTCGATACTTTATGCGCCGGAATCGGACCTCCGAGTTAAAAGTTATGACCATTTGAATATCTCGAGAGCTTCTGTTGCTATATTTCAAGCGTCTCGATGTGTTATACACCTGAATCAGACCTCCGAGTGAAAAGTTATGACCATTTAAATTTCTCGAGAGCTTCCGTATTTCAATTACGAGCGTCTCGATATATTATGCTCCTGAATCAGACCTCCGAGTTAAAAGTTATGACCATTTGAATATCTCGAGAGCTTCCGTTGTTCAATTTCGAGCGTCTCTATATGTGATGCGCCTGAATCGGACCTCCGAGTTAAAAGTAATGACCATTTGATTTTCTCAAGTGCTTCCGTTGTTGAATTTCGGGCGTCTCGATATATTATGTGCCTGAATCGGACCTCCAAGTTAAAAGTTATGACCATTTGAATATCTCAAGAGCTTCCGTTGTTCAATTTTGAGCGTCGATATATGTGATGTGCCTGAATCAGAGCTCCGAGTGAAAAGTTTAGACGATTTGAATTGCTCAAAAGCTTCCGTTTTTCAATTTCGAGCGTCTCGATATTTTATGTGCCTGAATCGGACCTCCGAGTTAAATGTTATGACCATTTGAATATCTCGAGAGCGTTCGTTGTGCTATTTCGAGCGTCTCT
>NW_024464711.1:137178-138350 GCF_000004515.6 Glycine max
GCGCCTTAAATAGGACCTCGGGAGTGAAAGGTTATGACCAATTGAATTTCTCGAGAGCTTCCGTTGTTCAATTTCGAGCGTCTCTATATGTGATGCGCCTGAATCGGACCTTCGAGTGAAAAGTAATGACCATTTGATTTTCTCAAGAGCTTCCGTTGCTCAATTTCGAGCGTCTCGATATATTATACTCCTGTATCGGACCTCCGAGTGATAAGTTATGACCTTTTGAATTTCTCGAGAGCTTCCGTCGTTCAATTTCGAGCGTCTCGATATATTATGCGCCAGTATCAGACCTCCGAATGAAAAGTTAAGACCATTTGAATTGCTCAAGAGCTTCCATTGTTCAATTTCCAGAGTTTCGATATTTTATGCGCCAGAATCGGACCTCCGAGTTAAAAGTTATAATCATTTGAATATCTCGAGAACTTCCGTTGTTCAATTTCGAGCGTCTCTATATGTGATGTGCTTGAATCGGACCTTCGAGTTAAAAGTAATGACCATTTGAATATCTCGAGAGCATTCGTTGTTCAATTTCGAGCGTCTCTATATGTGATGCGCCTGAATCGGACCTCCGAGTGAAATTTAATGACCATTTGATTTTCTCAAGAGCATCCGTTGTTCAATTTCGAGCGTCAAGATATTTTATACTTCTGAATCGGACCTCCGAGTGAAAATTAATGACCATTTGAATTTCTCAAGAGCTTCCGTTGTTCAATTTCGGGCGTCTCGATATATTATGTGCCTGAATCGGACCTCTGAGTTAAAAGTTATGACCATTTGAATATCTCGTGAGTTTCCATTGTTCAATTTCGACCGTCTCTATATGTGATGCGCCTGAATCGGACCTCCGAGTGAAAAGTAATGACCATTTGAATTTCTCAAGAGCTTCCGCTGTTCAATTTCGAGTGTCTCTATATGTGATGCGCCTGACTCATACCCCCGAGTTAAAAGTAATGACCATTTGATTTTCTCAAGAGCTTCCGTTGTTCACTTTCGGGCGTCTCGATATATTATGTGCCTGAATCGGACCTCCGAGTTAAAAGTTTTGACCATTAGAATATCTCGAGAGCTTCCGTTGTTCAATTTCGAGGGTCTCTATATGTGATGCACCTGAATCGAACCTCCGAGTGAAAAGTAATGACCATTTGAATTTCTCGAGAGCTTTCGTTGCT
>NW_024464711.1:138496-139241 GCF_000004515.6 Glycine max
GTTATGACCATTTCAATTTCTCGAGAGCTTCCATGGTTCACTTTCGAGCGTCTCGATATTTATGCGCCTGAATCGGACCTCCGAGTGAAAAGTTATGACCCATTGAAATTGCTCAAGAGCTTCCATTGTTCATTTTCGAGAGTTTCGATATTTTATGCGCCTAAATAGGACCTCAGAGTGAAAGGTTATGACCAATTGAATTTCTCGAGAGCTTCCGTTTTTCAATTTCGAGCGTCTCGATATATTATACTCCGGAATCGGACTTCCGAGTGAAAAGTTATAACCATTTGATTATGTCGAGAACTTCCGTTGTTCAATTTCGAGCGTCTGTATATGTGATGCGCCTGAATCCGACCTCCGAGTTAAAAGTAATGACCATTTGAATTTCTCAAGAGCTTCCGTTGTTCAATTTCGGGCGTCTCGATATATTATGTGCCTGATTCGGCCCTCGAGTTAAAACTTATGACCATTTGAATATGTCGAGAACTTCCATTGTTCAATTTCGAGTGTCTCTATATGTGATGCGCCTGAATCATACCCCCGAGTTAAAAGTAATGACCATTTGATTTTCTCAAGAGCTTCCGTTGTTCACTTTCGGGCGTCTCGATATATTATGTGCCTGAATCGGACCTCCGAGTTAAAAGTTTTGACCATTAGAATATCTCGAGAGCTTCCGTTGTTCAATTTCGAGCGTCTCTATATGTGATGCACCTGAATCGAACCTCCGAGTGAAAAGTAATGACCA
>NW_024464711.1:139833-141649 GCF_000004515.6 Glycine max
GTCTCGATATATTATGCGCCAGAAATCGGACCTCCGAGTTAAAAGTTATGACCATTTGAATATCTCGAGAGCTTCCGTTGTTCAATTTCGAGCGTCTCTATATGTGACGCGCCTGAATCGGACCTCCGAGTGAAAAGTAATGACCATTTGATTTTCTCAAGAGCTTCCGTTGCTCAATTTCGAGCGTCTCGATATATTATACTCCTGTATCGGACCTCCGAGTGATAAGTTATGACCATTTGAATTTCTCGAGAGCTTCCATTGTTCAATTTCGAGCGTCTCGATACATTATGCGCCTGAATCGGACCTCCGAGTTAAAAGTTATAACCATTTGAATTGCTCAAAGAGCTTCCATTGTTCAATTTCGAAAGTTTCGATATTTTATGCGCCTGAATCGGACCCTCCGAGTTAAAAAGTTATAATCCATTTGAATATCTCGAGAACCTTCCGTTGTTCAATTTCGAGCGTCTCTATATGTGATGCGCTTGAATCGGACCTCCGAGTTAAAAGTCATGACCATTTGATTTTCTCAAGTGCTTCCGTTGTTCAATTTCGGGGCGTCTCGATATATGATGTGCCAGAATCGGACCTCCAAGTTAAAAGTTATGACCATTAGAATATCTCGAGAGCTTTCGTTGTTCAATTTCGAGCGTCTATATATGTGATGTGCCTGAATCAGAGCTCCGAGTGAAAAGTTCAGACCATTTGAATTTCTCAAGAGCTTCCGTTGTTCAATTTCGGGCGTCTCGATATATTATGTGCCTGAATCGGACCTCCGAGTTAAAAGTTTTGACCATTAGAATATCTCGAGAGCTTCCGTTGTTCAATTTCGAGGGTCTCTATATGTGATGCACCTGAATCGAACCTCCGAGTGAAAAGTAATGACCATTTGAATTTCTCGAGAGCTTTCGTTGCTCAATTTCAAGCGTCGTGATATATTATGCACCTGAATCGAACCTCCGAGTGACAAGTTATGACCATTTGAATTTCTCGAGAGCTTCCGTTGCTCAATTTCGAGCGTCTCGATATATTATACTCCTGTATCGGATCTCCGAGTGATAAGTTATGACCATTTCAATTTCTCGAGAGCTTCCATTGTTCAATTTCGAGCGTCTCGATATATTATGCGCTTGAATCGGACCTCCGAGTGAAAAGTTATGACCATTTGAATTTCTCAAGAGCTTCCATTGTTCAATTTCGAGAGTTTCGATATTTTATGCGCCTAAATCGGACCTCCGAGTGAAAGGTTATGACCAATTGTATTTCTCGAGAGCTTCCGTTTCTCAATTTCGAGCGTCTCGATATATTATACTCCTGAATCGGACCTCCGAGTGAAAAGTTATAACCATTTGAATATCTCGAGAACTTCCGTTGTTCAATTTCGAGCGTCTGTATATGTGATGCGCCTGAATCCGACCTCCGAGTTAAAAGTAATGACCATTTGAATATCTCAAGAGCTTCCGTTGTTCAATTTCGGGCGTCTCGATATATTATGTGCATGAATCGGACCTCCGAGTGAAAAGTTATGACCATTTGAATTTCTCAAGAGCTTCCATTGTTCAATTTCGAGAGTTTCGATATTTTATGCGCCTAAATCGGACCTCCGAGTGAAAGGTTATGACCAATTGTATTTCTCGAGAGCTTCCGTTTCTCAATTTCGAGCGTCTCGATATATTATACTCCTGAATCGGACCTCCGAGTGAAAGTTATAACCATTTTGAATATCTCGAGAACTTCCGTTGTGCAATTTCGAGCGTCTCTATATGTGATGCGCCTGAATCGGACCTCCGAGTTGAAAAGTAATGACCATTTGATT
>NW_024464711.1:141933-145261 GCF_000004515.6 Glycine max
AACTTCCGTTGTTCAATTTCGAGCGTCTCTATATGTGATGTGCTTGAATCGGACCTTCGAGTTAAAAGTAATGACCATTTGATTTTCTCAAATGCTTCCGTTGTTCAATTTCGGGCGTCTCGATATATTATGTGCCAGAATCGGACCTCCAAGTTATGACCATTTGAATTTCTCGAGAGCTTCCGTTGCTCAATTTCGAGCGTCTCGATATATTATACTCCTGTATCGGACCTTCGAGTGATAAGTTATGACCAATTTCGGGCGTCTCGATATATTATGTGCCTGAATCGGACCTCCGAGTTAAAAGTTTTGACCATTAGAATATCTCGAGAGCTTCCGTTGTTCATTTCGAGCGTCTCTATATGTGATGCACCTGAATCGAACCTCCGAGTGAAAAGTAATGACCATTTGAATTTCTCGAGAGCTTCCGTTGCACAATTTCAAGCGTCTCGATATATTATGCACCTGAATCGAACCTCCGAGTGACAAGTAATGACCATTTGATTTTCTCAAGTGCTTCCGTTGTTCAATTTCGGGCGTCTCGATATATTATGTGCCAGAATCGGACCTCCAAGTTAAAAGTTATGACCATTTGAATATATCGAGAGCTTCCGTTGTTCAATTTCGAGCGTCTATATATGTGATGCGCCTGAATCGGACCTCCGAGTTAAATTTAATGACCATTTGATTTTCTCAAGAGCATCCGTTGTTCAATTTCGAGCGTCTAGATATTTTATACTTCTGAATCGGACCTCCGAGTGAAAATTAATGACCATTTGAATTTCTCAAGAGCTTCCGTTGTTCAATTTCGGGCGTCTCGATATATTATGTGCATGAATCGGACCTCCGAGTTAAAAGTAATGAATATTTGATTTTCTCAAGTGCTTCCGTTGTTCAATTTCGGGCGTCTCGATATATTATGTGCCTGAATCGGACCTCCGAGTTAAAAGTTATGCCCATTTGAATATCACGAGAGCTTCCGTTGTTCAATTTCGAGCGTCTCTATATGTGATGCGCCTGAATCGGACCTCCGAGTTAAAAGTAATGACCATTTGATTTTCTGAAGAGCTTCTGTTGTTCAATTTTTGGCGTCTCGATATATTATGTCTGAATTGGACCTCCGAGTGAAAGGTTATGACCAATTGAATTTCTCGAGAGCTTCCGTTGTTCAATTACGAGCGTCTCGATATATTATGCGCCTGAATCGGACCTCCGAGTTAAAAGTTATGACCATTTGAATATCTCGAGAGCTTCCGTTGTTCAATTTTGAGCGTCTCTATATGTGATGTGCCTGAATCAGAGCTCCGAGTGAAAAGTTCAGACCATTTGAATTTCTCAAAAGCTTCCATTTTTCAATTTCGAGCGTCTCGATATTTTATGTGCCTGAATCGGACCTCCGAGTTAAATGTTATGACCATTTGAATATCTCGAGAGCTTCCGTTGTTCAATTTCGAGCGTCTCTATATGTGATGCGCCTGAATCGGACCTCCGAGTGAAATTTAATGACCATTTGATTTTCTTAAGAGCTTCCGTTGTTCAATTTCGGGCGTCTCGATATATTATGTGCCTGAATCGGACCTCCGAGTTAAAAGTTATGACCATTTGAATATCTCGAGAGCTTCTGTTGCTATATTTCCAGCGTCTCGATGTGTTGTACACCTGAATCAGACCTCCGAGTGAAAAGTTATGACCATTTAAATTTCTCGAGAGCTTCCGTATTTTAATTACGAGCGTCTCGATATATTATGCTCCTGAATCGGACCTCCGAGTTAAAAGTTATGACCATTTGAATATATCGAGAGCTTCCGTTACACATTCATATAGCGTCTTTATATGTGATGCGCTTGAATCGGACCTCCGAGTTAAAAGTAATGACCATTTGATTTTCTCAAGTGCTTCCGTTGTTGAATTTCGGGCGTCTCGATATATTATGTGCCTGAATCAGACCTCCAAGTTAAACTTATGACCATTTGAATATCTCGAGAGCTTCCGTTGTTCAATTTCGAGCGTCTATCTATGTGATGTGCCTAAATCAGAGCTCCGAGTGAAAAGTTCAGACCATTTGAATTGCTCAAAAGCTTCCATTTTTCAATTTCGAGCGTCTCGATATTTTATGTGCCTGAATCGGACCTCCGAGTTAAATGTTATGACCATTTGAATATCTCGAGAGCATTCGTTGTTCAATTTCGAGCGTCTCTATATGTGATGCGCCTGAATCGGACCTCCGAGTGAAATTTAATGACCATTTGATTTTCTCAAGAGCATCCGTTGTTCAATTTCGAGCGTCTAGATATTTTATACTTCTGAATCGGACCTCCGAGTGAAAATTAATGACCATTTGAATTTCTCAAGAGCTTCCGTTGTTCAATTTCGGGCGTCTCGATATATTATGTGCCTGAATCGGACCTCTGAGTTAAAAGTTATGACCATTTGAATATCTCGAGAGTTTCCGTTGTTCAATTTCGACCATCTCTATATGTGATGCGCCTCAATCGAACCTCCGAGTTGAAAAGTAATGATCATTTGAATTTCTCAAGAAGCTTCCGCTGTTCAAATTCGAGCGTCTCTATATGTGATGCGCCTGAAATCATACCCCGAGTGAAAAGTAATGACCATTTGATTTTCTCAAGAGCTTCCGTTGTTCAATTTCGGGCGTCTTGATATATTATGTGCCTGAATCGGACCTCCGAGTTAAAAGTTTTGACCATTAGAATATCTCGAGAGCTTCCGTTGTTCAATTTCGAGCGTCTCTATATGTGATGCACCTGAATCGAACCTCCGAGTGAAAAGTAATGACCATTTGAATTTCTCGAGAGCTTTCGTTGCTCAATTTCAAGCGTCTTGATATATTATGCACCTGAATCGAACCTCCGAGTGACAAGTTATGACCATTTGAATTTCTCGAGAGCTTCCGTTGCTCAATTTCGAGCGTCTCGATATATTATACTCCTGTATCGGACCTCCGAGTGATAAGTTATGACCATTTCAATTTCTCGAGAGCTTCCATTGTTCAATTTCGAGCGTCTCGATATATTATGCGCCTGAATCGGACCTCCGAGTGAAAAGTTATGACCATTTGAATTGCTCAAGAGCTTCCATTGTTCAATTTCGAGAGTTTCGATATTTTATGCGCCTAAATCGGACCTCCGAGTGAAAGGTTATGACCAATTGAATTTCTCGAGAGCTTCCGTTTCTCAATTTCGAGCGTCTCGATATATTATACTCCTGAATCGGACCTCCGAGTGAAAAGTTATAACCATTTGAATATCTCGAGAACTTCCGTTGTTCAATTTCGAGCGTCTGTATATGTGATGCGCCTGAATCCGAC
>NW_024464711.1:145361-145879 GCF_000004515.6 Glycine max
CAAGTAATAACCATTTTAATTTCTCGAGAGCTTCCGTTGTTCAAGTGCGTGCGTCTCGATATATAATACACCTGAATCGGACCTCCGATTGACAAGTAATGACCATTGGACATATCTCGAGAGCTTCCGTTTTTCATTTTCGAGCGTCTGAATATGTGATGCGCCTGAATCGGACCTCCGAGTGACAAGTAGTGACCATTGGAATATCTCGAGAGCTTCCAGTATGTTCAAGTGCCGGGCGTCTGAATATATAATGTGCGTGAATCAGGAGCTCGGATAGAAAAGTTATGACCATTTGAATATGCTCAAAGGGTTCCAGAGTTCAATTTCGAGCATCTGGATATATTATAGACCTGAATCGGAGCTCTGAGTGAAAAGTTATGACCATCTGAATTTCTCGAGAGCTTCCGATGTACAATTTCGAGCGTCTGGATCTATTATGTGCCTGAATCGGACCTCCGAGTTAACAGTTATGACCATTTGAATTGTTCAATAGGTTCCACTATTCAATTTCAAGC
>NW_024464711.1:146457-148389 GCF_000004515.6 Glycine max
AATCGGACCTCCGAGTGAAGAGTAATGACCATTTGAATTTCTCAAGAGCTTCCGTTGTTCAATTTCGAGCGTCTCGATATTTTATGTGCCTGAATCGAACCTCCGAGTTAAAAGTTATGACCATTTGAATATCTCGACAGCTTCCGTTGTTCAATTTCGAGCGTCTCGATATATTATGCGCTTGAATCGGACCTCCGAGTGAAAAGTTAAAACCATTTGAATTGCTCAATAGCTTCCACTGTTCAATTTCGAGCGTCTCGATATATTATATGCCTGAATCCGACCTCCGAGTGAAAAGTAATGACCATTTGAATTTCTCAAGAGCTTCCGTTGTTCAATTTCGAGCGTCTCGATATTTTATGTGCCTGAATCGGACCTCCGAGTTAAAAGTATTGACCATTTGAATATCTCGAGAGCTTCCGTTGTACAATTGCGAGCGTCTCTATATGTGATGCGCTTGATCGGACCTCCGAGTGAAAAGAAATGACCATTTGAATTTCTCTAGAGCTTCCGTTGTTCAATTTCGGGCGTCTCGATATATTATGTGCCTGAATCGGACCTCCGAGTGAACAGTTATGACCATTTGAATTGCACAATAGCTTCCACTGTTCAATTTCGAACGTCTCGATATATTATACGCCTGAATCGGACCTCCGAGTGAAAAGTTATGACCATTTGATTTTCTCGAGAGCTTCCATTGTTCAATTTCGAGCGTCTCGATATTTTATGTGCCTGAATCGGACCTCCGAGTTAAAAGTTATGACTATTTGAATATCTCGAGAGCTTCCGTTGTTCAATTGCAAGCGTCTCTATATGTGATGCGCCTGAATCGGACCTCCGAGTGAAAAGTAATGACCATTTGAATATCTCGAGAGATTCCATTGTTCAATTGCGAGCGTCTCTATATGTGATGCTCTCGAATCGGACCTCCGAGTGAAAAGTAATGACCATTTGAATTTCTCAAGACCTTCCGTTGTTCAATATCAGGCGTCTCGATATATTATGTGCCTGAATCAGACCTCCGAGTTAAAAGTTCTGACCATTTAAATATCTCGAGAGCTTCCGTTGTACAATTGCGAGCGTCTCTATATGTGATGCGCCTGATCGGACCTCCGAGTGAAAAGAAATGACCATTTGAATTTCTCAAGAGCTTCCGTTGTTCAATTTCAAGCATCTCGATATTTTATGTGCCTGAATCGGACCTCCGAGTTAAAAGTTATGACTATTTGAATATCTTGAGAGCTACCGTTGTTCAATTGCGAGCGTCTCTATATGTGATGCGCCTGAATCGGACCTCCGAGTGAAAAGTAATGACCATTTGAATTTCACAAGAGCTTTCCGTAGTTCAATTTCGAGCGTCTCAATATATTATGTGCCTGAATCGACCTCCGAGAAGAAAAGTTATGACCATTTGAATTGCTCAATGGCTTCCACTGTTCAATTTCGAGCGTCTTGATATATTATACGCCTGAATCGGACCTCCGTAGTGCAAAGTTATGACCATTTGAATTTCTCAAGAGCTTCCGTTGTTCTATTTCGAGCATCTCGATATCTTATGTGCCTGTATCGGACTTCCGAGTTACAAGTTATGACCATTTGAATATCTCGACAGCTTCCGTTGTTCAATCTCGAGCGTCTCGATATATTATGCGCTTGTATCGGACCTCCGAGTGCAAAGTTAACACCATTTGAATTGCTCAATAGCTTCCACTGTTCAATTTCGAGCGTCTCGATATATTATATGCCTGTATCCGACCTCCGAGTGAAAAGTAATGACCATTTGAATTTCTCAAGAGCTTCCATTGTTCAATTTCGAGCGTCTCGATCTTTTACCTGCCTGTATCGGACCTCCGAGTTAAAAGTATTGACCATTTGTATATCTCGAGTGCTTCCGTTGTACACTTCCGAGCAGTCTCCTATATGTGATGCGCT
>NW_024464711.1:153492-184650 GCF_000004515.6 Glycine max
GATGGCATCATTGGTGGGTACCACGAATGGCTGAAGTTCGCATACGAGGTTTAGATTGGCTCGCCAAGTTAAAAGTCGTCAGCGAAGAGAATTTTGAAGCACCGGAAGAGGACGAAGAAGTCCAAGCTCTCAAAAGCGAGTTAGGAAAGGCAAAACTCGCCAAGGAGAAGTTCAAGTTGGCTGCTACACACGTTCGGAAGGAGTGTGCCGGGTTACGGGAAGAGAATGCAATTACCGCAAGAGCCCTTGAACAAGAGACCAAGAGGGCTCACAAGGAAGAGTATGGCCGGAACAAATTTCGCGGAGCTCTATGGGGTAGCAATAATGAACTCAAGTTGCGAAGGGAAGAAAGGGACCAGTCGCGAGCACATAGCATGGTTCTGAAAGAGGAGTTGATTGCTTGTTCAAGGTCCAAAAGAAGCTTGTCTCAGCGTTTATGCGAGACAGAGACCAACATGTTAGCTATCATCGCCAAGTACCAAGAAGAGTTAGGTCTAGCCACGGCCCACGAGCATAGAATCGCGGATGAGTATGCCCAAGTATACGCGGAAAAAGAGGCTAGAGGAAGGGTGATCGACTCTTTACACCAAGAGGCAACCATGTGGATGGATCGGTTTGCTCTTACCTTGAACGGGAGTCAAGAACTTCCCCGATTGTTAGCCAAGGCCAAGGCGATGGCAGACACCTACTCCGCCCCCGAAGAGATTCATGGGCTTCTCGGCTATTGTCAGCATATGATAGACTTAATGGCCCACATAATTAGAAATCGTTAGGAAACTTGTATGGTCTCTCAGACCTTGACTAGATATGACTTCCTTTTTGAAATAAAATGAGTTGGTCCCATGTTTCTACTCCAAAAAGCTTGTGCAAATCAAATCACTCCTACATCTCATCTCTAGCATGCATTTTCTTTCTTTACCCACTCCTCACGTTTGGTTTTTTAGGAAAAAAACACCATAACTAAACGCGCCGCAAGGGATCCCTATCGCACCAGATCCAAATCTAGAACGATGGGTGATCAAGAGGAGACGCAGGAACAGATGAAAGCCGACATGTCGGCTCTGAAAGAACAAATGGCCTCCATGATGGAGGCCATGTTAGGTATGAAGCAGCTCATGGAGAAGAACGCGGCCACTGCCGCCGCTGTCAGTTCGGCTGCCGAAGCAGACCCGACTCTCTTGGCAACTACGCACCATCCTCCCTCAAACATAGTAGGACGGGGAAGGGACACACTGGGGCACGATGGCAGCCCTCACCTGGGATACAACCGAGCGGCTTACCCTTATGGATTGCCGCCCAACTATTCACCACCCATCTTGCAAGAAGATGCGGGCCACATTGCTTCTCCCGTCCATGAAAAAGAGCCTCCTCAGCAGCCCGACGAAGTCCATAAAGACCCTCAAGATTATGCTCGGAGGGATGTCGAGTTTTATCCCCCGATCCCCGAAGGGCCGGCACCAGGCACGTTGCCTCAACCCAACATCGCAGCATCGCCAATAGTTTTGTCTATGGAAGGGCCGCCCCCGGCAACTGAAGAAAGGAGGAAGCTCGATCTCCTTGAGGAAAGATTGAGGGCTGTGGAAGGATTTGGGGACTATCCGTTTGCAGACATGACGGATCTTTGCTTAGTACCCGATGTTGTTATTCCCCCGAAGTTCAAAGTGCCGGACTTCGACAAGTATAAAGGGACGACTTGTCCCAAAAACCATCTCAAAATGTACTGCCGTAAGATGGGCGCCCATTCTAAAGATGAAAAGCTGTTGATACACTTCTTTCAGGATAGCTTGGCCGGAGCTGCGGTAGTGTGGTACACTAATTTGGAAGCTTCCCGTATCCGTACTTGGAAGGATCTGATTACCGCCTTCCTAAGGCAGTATCAGTACAATTCTGATATGGCTCCTGACCGTACTCAACTGCAGAATATGTTCAAGAAAGAGGGTGAAACCTTTAAAGAATATGCGCAGCGATGGAGGGATTTGGCGGCACAAGTAGCTCCTCCCATGGTTGAGAGAGAGATGATCACCATGATGGTAGACACTCTGCCAGTGTTCTACTATGAGAAGCTAGTGGGTTACATGCCGTCCAGCTTTGCGGATCTGGTGTTTGCCGGGGAAAGAATCGAGGTTGGATTGAAGAGAGGAAAGTTTGATTACGTTTCCTCCACAAACGTGAACGCCAAAAGAATCGGGGCAACAGGGGCAAAAAGGAAGGAAGGAGATGCCCATGCCGTCTCTTCAACACCCGCGTGGGTCAAACCCCAGCAAACACCTCATGGTACCCATCAGTACGCGCAACATCACCCAAGCTTCTCGGCTCATGCTGGGAACGCCTCTAGTTCAACACCCGTGCAGCCTAAGGCACCCACCCAGAGGGAAGCTCCCCAAGTTCCAACTCCGAACACGACTCGACCGGCCGGTAATTCCAACACGACAAGGAACTTCCCTCCGAGGCCATTGCCGGAATTCACCCCGCTCCCAATGACGTACGAAGATCTTCTACCATCCCTCATCGCCAATCATTTGGCCGTGGTAACTCCCGGAAGGGTCCTCGAACCCCCTTTCCCGAAGTGGTATGACCCTAATGCAACTTGCAAGTACCATGGGGGTGTCCCGGGGCATTCCGTCGAAAAATGCTTGGCCCTTAAATACAAGGTCCAACATTTAATGGATGTCGGATGGCTGACTTTCCAAGAGGATCGGCCCAATGTGAGGACCAACCCGCTCGCCAATCATGGAGGGGGAGCAGTTAATGCAGTTGAATCCGATAGGCCCCACAGGTCTAAACCTTTAAGAGATGTGGCAACCCCTAGGAGGTTTATCTTTGAGGCCCTACAAAAGGGAGGTGTAATTCCCCATAGTGGGTGTAAGGAGGATTCCTGTCTGCTACATTCCGGCGAGATGCATGACATGGAGACGTGTTTGGAAGTAGAGGAATTGTTACAGCGGATGATAGACCAAGGTCGACTAGAAGTCGGCATTGAAGGAAAAGAAGAGCAGCATATATGCATGCAATCTATGGAGGGGAGCGGTGTTGCGAAGCCCAAACCCTTGGTGATATACTTCACTAAAAGTGCAGCCTCGCAAAAGCCCGGGCACCCCTTAATGGCCAAACCTGTTCCTTTCCCGTACCAAAATAGTCACGCGGTCCCGTGGAGATATACACCTCCGGGGAAGAAGGAAGAAGAAGTCACTGACGTCAGCTCGCTGTCAGCTAAAGTAACAAATATCACGGGGCTGAGTGGTGTGACCCGTAGTGGTCGTATGTTCGCACCTCCGGACCTACCAGTCCAACCCGCCGACGTCAAAGGAAAAGGAAAAGTGGTGGAGGAACAAGATGGCGAAGCACCCCACGCTTCGAATAAAGATATTCCAGCAAAGGGGCCCCCAGAGAAAAAGGATGGTAGAAAGGAGGTGTCGCTAGAGGAAGCCAGCGAGTTCCTTCGCATAATTCAGCAGAGTGAATTCAAGGTTATCGAACAGCTCAACAAAACCCCGGCTAGGGTCTCGCTGCTGGAGTTACTTATGAGCTTCGAGCCTCATCGGGCTCTGCTAGTAAAAGTGCTAAACGAGGCTCACGTGGCCCAAGATATCTCGGTAGAAGGTTTCGGAGGGCTGGTCAACAATATCACTGCCAACAACTATCTTGCCTTCGCCGAAGAAGAAATCCCCGCCGAGGGGAGAGGGCATAATAAGGCTTTACACGTATCAGTCAAGTGTATGGACCATATCGTAGCCAAGGTACTCATCGATAATGGTTCCAGTTTAAACGTGATGCCTAAGAGCACTTTGGAGAAGTTACCATTCGATGTTTCCCACTTAAAACCAAGTTCAATGGTGGTTCGGGCCTTCGACGGCACTCGCCGAGAGGTTAGGGGAGAGATCGATCTCCCAGTACAAATAGGCCCTCACACCTGTCAAGTCACCTTCCAAATAATGGATATTAACCCCCCCTACAGCTGCCTGTTGGGGCGCCCGTGGATCCACTCAGTGGGAGTCGTGCCGTCTACGCTCCACCAAAAGCTGAAATTCGTAGTGGAGGGGCACTTGGTCATCGTGTCAGGCGAGGAAGATATCTTGGTAAGCTGCCCATCCTCCATGCCTTATGTGGAAGCCGCAGAAGAATCGTTAGAAACTGCTTTCCAGTCTTTTGAGGTGGTCAGCATTTCCTCCGTGGACTCCCTCTTTGGGCAACCTTGTCTGTCCGATGCAGCGGTAATGATGGCCCGAGTTATGTTGGGGAACGGTTTTGAACCCGGGATGGGTTTAGGAAAAAACAACGGCGGCATAACTAGCCTGATAAATACTCAAGGAAATCGTGGGAAGTATGGTTTAGGCTATAAGCCCACTCAGGCAGACATGAAAAGAAGCATTGCGGGAAGGAAGAACAATGGTCAAAGTTCGCGTTGGAGACAAGAAGGTGAAGGAAGCCCGCCCTGCCACATAAGTAGAAGCTTTATAAGTGCGGGTTCGGGAGACAAAGGTCAAGCGTTCGCGATATGCGAAGATGATATTCCGAGTACTTTGGATTTGGTACGACCATGCTCTCCTGATTTCCAGCTGGGAAATTGGCGAGTGGAGGAACGCCCCGGCATTTACGCAACAAGCATAATGTAAACCTTTACGGTTTTAAAAGCTCTATAGTTGGGCCTAGGCTTTAGAGTTTTCGTTTTGTTAAGGCTTTGTGTCTTTTGTTTTTGAATTTATAATACAAGGATCTTTCTTCATCTGTTCCTGGTCTCTACCCATTCTCATTCATTTGCATGTTTACTTCTTTTTCTAAAACGGCAGATTCGATGACGAGTCCCCCGAAGGTACTAATACCTGGGACCCGTCTATCAACTTCGAGCAAGAAATGAATCAAACGGAAGATGAAGGAGATGAGGATGTGGGACTTCCTTCGGAACTAGAAAGAATGGTCGCCCATGAGGACCAGGAAATGGGGCCTCATCAAGAAGAAACAGAGCTAGTAGACTTAGGATTTGGCAGTGGAAAGAGGGAAGTAAAGATAGGTACAGGCATTACCGCACCTATCCGTGAAGAATTAATAATCCTGCTAAAAGACTACCAAGAAATCTTTGCTTGGTCATACCAAGATATGCCCGGTTTGAGTTCTGACATTGTGCAGCACCGATTACCTCTAAATCCCGGGTGTTCCCCGGTAAAACAGAAATTGAGGAGGATGAAGCCCGAAACATCCTTGAAGATAAAAGAAGAAGTGAAGAAGCAATTTGACGCTGGATTTCTGGCCGTCGCTCGGTATCCAGAATGGGTTGCCAACATCGTACCAGTTCCTAAAAAAGATGGGAAAGTACGAATGTGTGTAGATTATCGGGACCTGAATCGGGCCAGTCCTAAGGACAATTTTCCTTTACCACACATCGATATCCTCGTAGATAACACGGCCAATTTCGCTTTATTTTCCTTCATGGACGGTTTCTCTGGTTACAATCAGATAAAGATGGCGCCCGAGGAAATGGAAAAGACTACTTTCGTCACCCTGTGGGGAACGTTCTGTTACAAGGTGATGTCCTTTGGACTCAAGAATGCCGGGGCAACTTATCAACGGGCCATGGTAGCTTTGTTCCATGATATGATGCATCAAGAGATCGAGGTCTACATGGACGACATAATTGCTAAATCTAAATCTGAGGAAGAACACCTTGTCAACCTGCGGAAGTTGTTCGAAAGGCTTAAGAAATATCAATTAAGGTTGAACCCCGCTAAGTGTACCTTTGGGGTCAAATCAGGGAAATTGCTTGGTTTCGTTGTAAGCCAGAAAGGGATAGAGGTAGACCCCGAAAAAGTGAAGGCTATCCTTGAGATGCCGGAACCCCGTACGGAGAGGCAAGTCCGAGGTTTCCTGGGGCGCCTGAATTATATTGCCAGATTCATATCGCAGCTCACCGCCATTTGTGAGCCGTTGTTTAAACTCTTGCGCAAAAACCAAACTGATCGGTGGAATGAGGATTGCCAAGAGGCTTTTGGAAGGATCAAAAAGTGCCTAATGAATCCTCCCGTGCTTATGCCACCAGTACCTGGAAGGCCTCTCATTTTGTACATGACAATCTTGGACGAATCAATGGGGTGTATGCTGGGGCAACATGACGAATCCGGGAAGAAAGAGCGCGCTGTTTACTACCTAAGTAAGAAGTTCACGACCTGTGAGATGAATTACTCCTTGCTCAAAAGAACGTGTTGTGCTTTAGTATGGGCGTCCCATCGCTTAAGGCAGTACATGCTGAGCCATACTACCTGGTTGATATCCAAAATGGACCCGGTCAAGTACATCTTTGAAAAGCCAGCTCTCATAGGACGAATCGCCCGGTGGCAAGTCTTGCTATCTGAGTTTGATATAGTCTACGTCACCCAAAAGGCGATAAAAGGAAGCACTTTGGCAGATTATTTGGCCCAACAACCTCTTAACGACTACCAGCCCATGCATCCGGAATTCCCGGATGAGGACATCATGGCCTTGTTCGAGGAAAAGTTGGACGAAGATCGGGACAAATGGACTGTATGGTTTGACGGAGCGTCAAACATTCTAGGTCATGGCGTTGGGGCAGTGTTGATCTCTCCGGACAATCAATGTGTACCTTTCACAGCCAGGCTAGGATTCGACTGCACCAACAACATGGCCGAATATGAAGCATGTGCCCTAGCCGTCCAGGCAGCAATTGACTCCAATGTCAAACTACTCAAGGTGTACGGCGACTCAGCGTTGGTAATCCATCAGCTGAGAGGGGAATGGGAAACTAGAGATCCCAAGCTGATACCCTACAAAGCCTACATCAAGGAATTGGCTAAGACTTTCGATGAGATCTCCTTCCATCATGTTCCCCGCGAGGAAAATCAAATGGCGGATGCACTTGCTACGTTGGCATCTATGTTCCAGTTAACACCGCACGGGGACCTACCCTACATTGAATTTCAGTGTCGTGGCAAACCCGCACATTGTTGCCAAGTGGAAGAGGAACGGGACGGAGAGCCTTGGTATTACGACATCAAGCGATATGTCGTAAGCAAAGAATACCCGCCAGAGATTGCCGACAACGATAAAAGGACATTGAGGAGGTTGGCAGCCAGTTTCTTCATGAGCGGAGGCACACTGTATAAAAGAAATCACGACATGACACTCCTGCGATGTGTGGATGCCAAGGAGGCAAATCACATGATCGAGGAAGTCCATGAGGGCTCGTTTGGAACGCACGCCAACGGGCATGCTATGGCCAGGAAGATCTTAAGAGCAGGTTATTACTGGCTTACCATGGAAAGTGATTGTTGTGTCCATGTGAGGAAGTGCCACAAATGTCAAGCATTCGCGGATAATGTCAATGCCCCACCGCATCCCCTGAATGTCATGTCCGCCCCTTGGCCTTTCTCCATGTGGGGAATAGATGTCATCGGGGCCATTGAGCCCAAGGCCTCGAATGGTCATCGCTTCATCCTCGTAGCAATAGATTATTTCACCAAGTGGGTCGAGGCGGCTTCATATACCAATGTCACGAGGAATGTGGTGGTCAGGTTCATTAAGAAGGAGATCATCTGCCGATATGGTTTGCCAAGAAAGATTATCACGGACAACGGCACCAACCTGAATAACAAGATGATGGGGGAAATGTGCGAGGAGTTTAAAATCCAGCATCACAATTCCACACCCTACCGGCCAAAGATGAATGGAGCCGTGGAAGCCGCCAATAAGAATATCAAAAAGATTATCCAAAAGATGACCGTGTCATACAAGGATTGGCACGAGATGCTCCCATTCGCGTTACACGGTTACCGGACTTCAGTGCGAACGTCAACTGGGGCAACGCCGTTCTCATTGGTATATGGGATGGAGGCGGTGTTACCATTTGAGGTAGAAGTCCCGTCATTAAGGATCTTGGCAGAATCCGGATTAAAGGAATCAGAGTGGGCTCAAACACGCTACGATCAGCTCAACCTCATTGAGGGTAAGCGCTTAACGGCCATGAGTCATGGGCGTTTGTACCAGCAAAGAATGAAGAGCGCGTTCGACAAGAAAGTACGCTTACGCAAGTTCCATGAGGGAGACCTTGTGCTAAAGAAAATGTCCCATGCTGTCAAGGACCACCGAGGGAAATGGGCCCCGAACTACGAAGGGCCTTTTGTTGTGAAGAGGGCTTTCTCCGGAGGAGCCCTGGTGCTTACCAACATGGATGGCGAAGAGCTACCTTCACCCGTGAACTCTGATGTCGTCAAACAATATTATGCTTAGAAGCTGGGGCAATTAAGGATGTCGCTGCATGTTCTCTATCTTTATGCGTTTTCTAGATTTCCCCCCAGGGATTTCCGGTCCGTTGTATCTCTTGTTACGATCTTTCAAAGAAATGAACATGGATTTGAGGCTTTTAGTCCTCACGTTAGTTTCACACCTTGCGTTAGTTTGTGATCGCCTGAGCCCTTCCGCTCAGTTCATGGGATCCCCCAAGCGCTTAATTAGAATTGAACCTGAACCAACTTTCCCTAAATTTTCCGCGTTTGAAAACATTCATGCATACGCATACGCATACGCATGTATATTGTTGTGGTAAAACAGGGGCAGGATCACCTTGGGCTACCTTCTGGAGTGGAGACAAAACATGAACGGCAGAAACCAATCAAGGTAGAGTAATGATGCGGTCAAGATTGGCCATACCTGGTTGTTTATTAATTGCAGGTACTTAAGGATGAACGCAAGCGGGGATGGGGTCACGACCGACCGATCGTTGCCCTTCTCTGTGCGAAACAAGCAGGGAATGTCGCTGCAAGGCAGCCCCGTATCCTTTCTATTTTGCAGCTTTCTTTTACTATTTGTTTGTTTTAAAAAGGAAAAGAGTAATAATAAGATAAGTAATCAACGCCTAATTCTAACCTAAGTAAGTTCAAGTTAGGCAAAATGCTAATCCATGAGAAGGGAGGGGACATGGTTAATGTTCCCCTCAAAAAAAAAAAAAAAAAAAAAAAAAAAAAAAAGCGCAGGTTAGCTCGCCTGAGCGAGCTGGGCTCGCCTGGGCGAGCCACCCCTGCACCAAATTATAAAAATGACGAAAGGGGGGGCGTTTTTACATTCAAAAACTTCTTTTCCCCCCTTTCAAAAGCCATACCCACGGGATTGACGAATTTGCAGCCCTAGGGTCATCCTTTTTCGCATTTTTTGATTCCGTTTTGCGCTTTTGTTCATCACCAACAAGTAAGTATTCCATCCCTAAGCTTTCTAGCTTTTCATTGGTGTATTTTGATCTCCTTTTGGTGCTCTAAATTGTGGGAGTGTGCTCAAATATATGGGGCAATTTTGATTTGTTTTCTTGCTTGATTAGGTTGAATTAGGGGTTGGTATGAGATGGCCCTAGGCCTATAATGCATTTTGAAACAATAGGACATGCCACATTGTCCCCGTTCTCTTGCTATTGATGCCTAAACGCGCGCCCACCAAGTGTTCGGTGAAATGCCTCAATGGCATTAGCGTGTGACTTTTGTAAGGAGACAACCCATGGGGTATTTTGGTTTGTGCATATTTTCTATTTTTTTGGAATATGTATTCATTCCCGAAAAAGGGTAGAGTAATTGCCCCACATATATCCTAGTCCTAGAAACTGAAATTTTATGCAAAAAGAGCACAAAAGGAGGTGCATATTGGGTAAAGTTACCCTTTTTTGGCCAGCAATCAGCTATGGGCCACGCTACAATATTTTCCCTATGCCTAGATGGTTAGGAATTTTGCTCATCATAAATGTGTAGGTTTAGAATAGGTAGCAAAATACCTTTGGCAATTTACACTTTGAGTATGATAGCAAAATACTTGGATGTATGTACATATAATTTTTGGTAGTCAAAATGTCTCACAAAAATATACATAAATATGTTGCATGTTATGTAAAGAAGATACATTACCAAAAAATGTATACCTTTTAATTTGAATACAATTTTAGTCAGCAAAGGAAAATATACTTGAATTTGCATGCGGCTTTAGGTAGCAAAAACTTGAAAAGAGCATAAAATGTAGCACCTTATTGTGTAGATAGTCAAGATTCATCATGAAGTTTGTGTATGTATAGGTATTAGAAATACCAAGATGTGCACATGTGCAATTTTTGGTACCCCAAAATGCTTTGAGTATGCATGTATGTGAATTTAGCCAAGGAGGTGTGTGATGTAAGTAACAAATACACCTTGGAAGTACGTGTAAATAATCTAGGTAACGAAGCTGCCTTGATTGTATATGGGTGCATTTTTTTCGGTTAATAGAATGTCTTGTGCAAGAGAACGTTTGTAAGGAAATATGCGCATAAGCTTGCTCTAAATTTACATTGATGTTTGTATTTATGGGAGGAGGTTGTATGTCATTTTTGTTTTAAGAATAGTATCCCACTGGTAAAACTAACTTTCCAAATGTTTGCCTTCGCAGGAAATGCCCCGAGGAAGCTTGCCTCAAAGAGGTCCAGGAAGGACAAGGCAGCAGAAGGAACTAGTTCCGCTTCGGAGTATGATAGTCACCGCTTTAGGAGCGCGGTACACCAGCAGCGCTTCGAAGCCATCAAGGGGTGGTCGTTTCTCCGGGAGCGACGCGTCCAGCTCAGGGACGACGAGTATACTGATTTCCAGGAGGAAATAGGGCGCCGGCGGTGGGCACCACTGGTTACTCCCATGGCCAAGTTTGATCCAGAAATAGTCCTTGAGTTTTATGCCAATGCTTGGCCAACGGAGGAGGGCGTGCGTGACATGAGATCCTGGGTTAGGGGTCAGTGGATCCCGTTCGATGCCGACGCTATTGGCCAGCTCCTGGGATATCCGTTGGTGTTAGAAGAGGGCCAGGAGTGCGAGTATGGCCAGAGGAGGAACCGGTCTGATGGGTTCGATGAGGAGGCCATCGCCCAGTTGCTATGTATACCGGGGCAGGATTTTGCCCGGACTGCTGCCGGAAGACGGGTGCGGATCATGCGCACCAACATGACCACCCTGACTCAGATATGGATGACTCTGCTGCTCAGCAACATCCTGCCCACCGATCATAATTCCGACCTCCCCATGCCGAAGTGCCAGCTGGTGTACGCCATCCTGACACGGATGAGCATCCATGTGGCTCAGTTGATCGCTGATGCCATCTATATTTTTGCAGGTATGGCGCCCACTAGGCACCCTTTGGACCCAGATAAGTCCAACAGGGCCCTGGGATTCCCCGCACTGATCACAGGACTCTGCCAGTCGTTCGGAGTCCCCGTTGCACCTACCAAGGTGATTCGGCCGCCCATCACCCGGGTTTTTATTGAGAAGTACTGTACCCAGAGACAGGGTCAGGGTGATGCTCCACAGGCCGCAGGCGCGCCCCCACCACCTCATCAGGCTGGCCAGGCTGGGGCATTTGACATGGAGCAGTATTTACGGCATTTGGTTCGCCAGCAGGCGGCCAACCACCGAGCACATGTACGGACCCATGACTGTCTGTACCAGATGAGCCTTAGCATGCAGAGCCAGGGCTCCGCTTCCTTTTCATGCCCTACTCCAGACCAGTTCAGGGCAGAGGTTGCATGGCCCGGAGATTGGCCCGAGGCCCAAGCAGGAGAGGCACCCCCAGAAGCTCCCGGCGATGGAGAAGAAGCCCACGAGGATGAGGAGATGGCCGATTTGCTTGACTTCTTGGGAGGGAGTGGAGATACGTGACTGGGAGATCCCCAGATTCATGTTTTCTTTCATATTTCTTTTGTCATTTTTATTCTATGTTATTGTTTTGACTTGAGAGACTAACGTTTGTTTTTGTTGTTTCGATTGTCATTTGTACAGCGCATACATTTTTGTTTAGATTGTTGCGTTAGTATTTATATATCACTACTATCAATGATGTTTGAAATTCTAGAACCGTGTAGAGTTCTTCGTTTAGGAACATCGTCCCAAAGTATATATGTAAAATAAACAAAAAAAAAATCAAAAAAAATCATGATAAAAATAAAAATAGAAAAGAAAAGAAAATGGAAAAGAGAACAAAAGGGAAAGAAGAGGGCAAGTAAAGAAAAAGAGAGCAAATAAGAAAAAAGAAGAAGGCAAGTAAGGAAAAAGGTGGAAAAAGAGAAAATAAGTTGTCTAGCTAAAAAACGACATGCTTTTGAAAAGAGACGATTTCCAACTTTTCTTTGAAAAAATTCATTGATCATAACCAATTTTTGGAAAATGTGTCTACACCTGAAGGGTGAATGCTGTGAAATTTCCCCGGACGCCCGAAATGGACTCGGATGAATGCACAAATTGATAAAAGAACATATTTTGGAAACATTGGGTTGATTAAAATAGAGGAAATAAATCCTGAGCCCTAGCATCACATGACCATAAAAGTTTGACACTTGAGTGTCCACATAGGTGCATGCGTGGCCAGTTTTGCATAAAGTTTCCAAATCATCATTTTTGCATTTGTGTCATGGAAATAATGTGGGGCATCCCTTTTTATCCTTGAACCAAACCAAACCCTGACATGTATCATGTCTAGCCATTCTACAAGCCTTGAGCCAAAATCCTGACTCACCATAAACCTTACCCTCGGAAGCAAAAAAAAGGAAGGAAAGGAAATTTCCAATCAAAGAGAAAGCAAAAAAGGAAGGAAAGGAAATTCCCAATCAAAGAGTGGGAGAAAGAGAAAAAAGAAAAAGAAAGGAAATTCCCAATCAAAGAGTGGGAGAAAGAAAAAAGAAAAGAAAGAAAATTCCCAACCAAAGAATGGGAGAAAGTAAAAAAGAAGGAAGCTCCTGGTCAAAGAAACCAGAAGAAATGTGCAGAGAGGTCTTTGGACCAGACAATATCTAAACAATACAGAATTGTCACCAAATGAACAAAAAAAAGAAGGAAAGGGAACCACGACCTAAAATAGTCTTCTCCCTTTGATTACCAACCAAAATCCCGTGCGCTAGCAACTTTTTTCTCGCCCCGCACTAAACAAAAAAAACAGAAAAAGAAAAAGCCAAAAGCACACAAAAGCCGAAAGAAGAAACCACCAAAAGAACCCATTCCCAAGGGAAGCCCTATTGATCCATGATCACGCATGTAATTTTTGATTTGATAGGAAATAATTTGCAAAGTCAAGTCATGACATATCTATGGTTCGGAATTAGGATGAAACACTTACCTGTGCGAGATTGATACACTTTGAGTGGATTTCTTCTATTTTTGTCGAACCCAGTGTTTCCTCTAAATGGTCATTTAGAAACGAAATGCTAACATCCAAAATCTCATTTATGGTTATGGGAGATTTCATCAGCAGACTCTCCTTCCCCGGTAGACGCATTGTTTTTCACTCAAAAAAGCATATGCTGCTCTAAATCAGTTGGAATATTTGTCTCTTTGCTAAAGCATGTTTGCATTTTAGTGGAGAAAACACCGAGACTTTTTCAAGTCTCACAAGTTATCCAGAACTACGTAGGTCTGAGTTCCTCGTTGGAGGATACGTAGGAGCAAGAGCTTTGCTTTTGTCGGCCGCCCCATAATCTTTGTCATACTGACCCTGAGGTCATGTGACGTGCACCCTTGTATCATCCAGAGGCGGCGGGCCCGATGATACGCGGAGATACCTTACGGTTATCCGCACCCTTTTGTCATCCAGAGGCGGCGGGCCCGATGACAAGCAGAGACCAAGTTTGGTCATTCTGCACCCTTGTATCATCCAGAGGCGGCGGGCCCGATGATACGCGGAGATACCTTATGGTTATTCGCACCCTTTTGTCATCCAGAGGCGGCGGGCCCGATGACAAGCAGAGTGAAATTCTGATACCAGGGGACAGATGTCGTACAGGATGTCACGACATCACGCTTCAGAACATGCAGTTTATATGTGTCTGTATGAACAGATTAAACAAGTAAATAACACAAGAGAATTGTTAACCCAGTTCGGTGCAACCTCACCTACATCTGGGGGCTACCAAGCCAGGGAGGAAATCCACTCTCAATAGTGTTAGTTCAAGGTCTAACAGCCCCTGTTTACAACCTTCTCACCTAACCACTACCCGTGCGATCTCTACCTAAGAGCCACTCTTAGATATGAGAACCTCTGCTCACTCCCTCTCACTCACACTCCCGTGTTTACAATTAATTCAAAGACACACCAGAGATCAACTCTGAACAAAAGAGATCAACTCTACACACTAGAGATCAACTCTAGACACAAGAGATCAACTCTACACACAAGAGATCAACTCTACACACATAGGTCCAACACTTGATGTTAGGGTACCATCAAGGTGGCTCACAAATCACTCAAGTCCCAAAACTCACAAAATAACTCTTCAATCCCGGACTTGGTACAGAACTCGTGCAGCCTCCATGATTATATAGCCGTGTACGATTCTGGGCTGCAACTCCTTGATGCTGGATGAGATCTATCTTCTTCTGAAAAATCTGCAGTTAAAGAACTAAAAGATAACTTTTGATCTTTTAGTTTGAATCTTTAATCTTTAATCTTTAATCCCTGAACGAACTCTTCTACTTTGAAATTCGAACTTTAATGATCTTTTAATTCGTTCCTAAAGATAGATCTTCTAATCTCTTGCTAACTGCACAATAATCTGTTAAAGATATAACAGATTTATATGTCCAGTATTTTCGGGCCGGATGTCAGGACATCGTGTCCGACATCGTGGATCCTGCAGCTTCACTTCTGCACTTGACTTTTATCTTGCATTGTACAGCAATTCCAGTATTCTCGGGCAGGATGTCAGGACATTGTATCCGACATCGTGGATCCTGCAGCTTCACTTCTGCACTTGACTTTTATCTTGCATTGTACAGCAACTCCAGTATTCTCGAGCAGGATGTCAGGACATTGTATCCGACATCGTGGATCCTGCAACTTCAATTCTTCATTTGACATTTTATCTTGCCTTGTACATTGTGCAGCCCGATCTTATTCCTTGACATAACGTTGGACATCATGTGCAGCAACTCCAGCTTTCCTTCATTGTCTAAGTGCTTATGTTTTAACAAAATCTTAGCCAATCTTTTAAAGCTCAGTAGAGCTAAGCACTAACAATCTCCCCCTTTGGCAAATTTTGTCTAAAACATACTTAGACACTTCCTGAGCAGGTACGAGCAGTTATGCAAGTGGGATCAGCAACTTCCATTATCAGAGTAATCAAGCACAGCGGAAATTCTTCAAGTTGCAAATCTACAAGTCTTCTCCAGGATGTCAAGACATCTCTCGTGACATCAGCTTTCTGCTTCTGCTCCCCCTGTCTTCATGCTTACTGCAACATCTTCTATCAGCTACTAGTCTTTTCAAGGATGTCGAGACATCTCATGTGACATCCGCTATCTGCTCCCCCTGTCTTCATGCTCTTACTGCAGCATCTTCTAGTAGCTTACAACAATCATCATCAGCAGCAGTCTCCCCCTCAAAATCATATTCATACAACTCCCCCTCAAGATCATGAATCATGCATACACCGTATCCTCAAGATCATAAATCATGCATACATCGTATCCTACTATCCTACTGCCATACATCATACATTCAACATAATCATGCATAATAGCAAGCATAATACTATTACTCCCCCTTTTTAGACATAAATTTGGCAAAAGTAGGATGCATGAAATTAATGTGCAAATATTACAGACCCATAGTAAACAATTGTTCAAAGGGACATGCCCCTTTAACTAATAACAGTAAAAGCAAACATAAAGGTCTGATGATCATGGGGTGGCTTCAGAATCATCATCTGATTCTGTCTCTTCTGCTGCATCTTCCTCTTCCTCAGCAGCTTCTTCTTCTTCCTCGGCTGCTTCTTCCTCTTCTTCAGCAGCTTCTTCTTCTACTTCAGCTGCTTCACCATCTTCCTCAGCTGCTTCACCATCAATGCCACTTTCTGAGAGCCTTTTGATCAGCCGTTCCAGCTCCATCTTCTTCTCTGTGTTGGCTTTGATGGTTGCTTCCAGCACCTTGCATGTGTCCTTGAGTTCTGCAATCAAGTCAACTGCTTCTTTGTCTTCCTCAGCTGCTTTCCCTGATGTCGAGACAATGTCTGGGACATGTGTCCCCTCAAACAGTTTATAGTGCAGGGATAGAGGAGATTCTCTTTTCATCACAGAGTCAGTGTAGTTTAACATATTGGGATGCTGACTCAACATAATGCCACACAATACAGTAGGGAAGGCAATGGGTAATTTGACAGCAAATGATTCTGAATGCTTAACAGTTTGATCAAAAATATAGTTTCCAAAATTAAATTTGGACTTGGTTCCAACAGCATACAGAAATTTACCCAAACCTGTGGCAACAGTGGAAGTATGATTGGTGGGTACCCAGTTTGCAGCACCAATCCTGTGTAGAATTGCATACTTCACACTTAGCTTCCCTGCTGAAAGCTTCCCTTTCTTCGGCCAATGCTGGACTTGTTTGGCAGTGATTTCCTTGGCAATCTGATGCTCAGAAACATCAATATCTATCACTCCATCAGTAGGTCTACCCAGATATTTGTTGATCACAGCAGGGGAGAATCTAACACACTTTCCTCTGACAAACACTCTTTGATAATCATCACTTTTTCTGTTTGATATGTCAGAGGGAATGTTGACAATGAATTCCCTGACTAGGCCTTCATAACAGTCTCCCAACTTGGTGACTGTCTTCAGTAGTCCAGCAGCCTTGATGAGGTCCATGATCTCCTTGCAATCCAAGGCAGCTCTTCCCAGTTCTCTTTCCAAGGCAAGTCTGCGTTGATACACGAATTTCCACCTTTCTGCATTGCCAATGGAGTGGAATGAAATGTTGTCCAATGGTGCATCAGGGACATTTTCAGGCACCTTCTTCCCTGATGTCTTGGCCCTCTTTGATGTCGAGACATCTAGTTCGACATCCTCATCAGAGTCAGATGAGGAAATTTCTTTCCTCTTCTTGGAAGGAGTCGCGACTTTGCTTCGTCTGGATGGGGTAGGAGTGATTGGAGTGCTCTTCTTCTGGGCCATAGTTTTGATTCGTCCAGACCTCTTGATGGGAGTTTTCCCTTTTCGGCTTTGTAATCGTTCTGCAACGCCAGGTGCCAACCTGTTGGCAATGGGTTCCTCATCAGATTCTACTTCTTCCAGGTCAATGAGGTCACCTGGAGCAGGTTCTGGTGCCCTTGGTGCAGGGGTCTCCTTTGTCGCTTGATCATCTTCCTCTGTTGATCTCTCTTTGCTGGGGGAAGAGAGTACTTCAACATTTGGCCCGGAAGATGTTGGAACATCTTTCTCAACATCCGGCACAGAAACATTCGGGGTGGAAGATGTTGGAA
This sequence comes from Glycine max, assembly GCF_000004515.6. Classification (NCBI taxonomy): domain Eukaryota; kingdom Viridiplantae; phylum Streptophyta; class Magnoliopsida; order Fabales; family Fabaceae; genus Glycine; species Glycine max. The sequence goes on from NW_024464711.1 coordinate 170,738, forward strand.
CATCTTCACCAGCATCAGGAACAGAGGCGTCTTTCAAAATGCTACTCACAATACTGCGGATCTTCTTATCCATCTCCTTGTCTACTTCCCTAGAACTTGTTGCAAGGCTAGGGTTTTCAGCAATCTTCACTCCCTGTTGTCTTCTGGGAACCAGTTTCTCAGGGACAGAAGCTTGACCAGGAATTATTTGGATGGGTTGGATGTTGAATTCAGGTTGTTCCTGGTGCGGAGATGATGGTACTGCGGGTGAACCAGAAGCTGAAATTTCTTTTGGTGAGGTAGCCATGGAAAAGCAGAGCGTTTGGAATGATTTCGTAAATCTCAGAAAGCTATTGGGAAATGCTGGAGAAAACACGAATGCCAAGCAGATATAAATTTGAATAAAGAATGTAGAGGGGCGTGTGAAGCAACGGTCGAATTTGCTTTGTAGTGAACGTGCTATTAATGTTAAGTGATTCGTTTGGGCACGTTCAGATTGCAGTAGCTGCTATAATTCCTCTAGCAGACAAATGCCCAGCTTGCCCCTCAGTTTTTCAAACTGATTTGCATCCAAAGCCTTTGTGAAAATATCTGCTATTTGTTCCTCAGTGTCAACATGCTTCAGTGTGATCACTTTATCATCAACAAGATCTCTGATATAGTGATGTCTAATGTCAATGTGCTTGGTTCTGCTGTGTTGAACAGGATTTTTAGAAATATTAATAGCACTCATGTTGTCACAGTACAATGTCATGACATCTTGTTCGACATTGTACTCCTTCAGCATCTGCTTCATCCAAACTAGCTGTGAACAGCTGCTTCCTGCTGCAATATACTCGGCTTCTGCAGTAGATAGGGACACACAGTTCTGCTTCTTGCTGAACCATGAAATAAGGTTGTTTCCCAAATAGAAGCATCCACCAGAAGTGCTTTTTCTGTCATCTGCACTTCCAGCCCAATCAGCATCACAATACCCAACCAGCATTGAATCTGAACAATGACAGTACATGATCCCATAGTCACTGGTGCCATTTACATATTTCAGAATTCTCTTTACTTGAGTCAAGTGACTTATCTTGGGATTGGCTTGATATCTTGCACAAACACCCACTGCATAGGTGATGTCGGGTCTGCTAGCTGTTAAATATAGTAAGCTCCCTATCATGCTTCTGTACAGGCTTTGATCAACACTGGTCCCTGCTTCATCTTTTGACAGCTTCAAGTGAGTTGGTGCAGGTGTTCTTTTATGACTGGCATTCTCCATCCCAAACTTCTTGACAATGTTCTTTGCATACTTGCTTTGAGAGAGGAATATGGAGTCTTCCATCTGCTTCACTTGGAGTCCCAGAAAATAAGTCAGCTCTCCAACAAGACTCATCTCAAATTCAGATTGCATCTGTTGAACAAAATGTCGAAGCATCTCATTCGACATCCCTCCAAACACAATGTCATCAACATATATCTGTGCAATCATCAAGTTATCAGCATCTTGTTTGACAAAGAGAGTCTTGTCAATTCCTCCCTTCCTATACCCTTGCTGAGTAAGGAACTCTGTTAGCCTTTCATACCAAGCTCTTGGAGCTTGCTTCAATCCATAAAGAGCCTTCTTGAGCCTGTATACATGGTCTGGATGAGTCGGGTCTACAAAACCCCTTGGCTGCTCCACATAGACTTCTTCATTCAGGTATCCATTCAGAAATGCGCTCTTCACATCCATCTGGTACAGCTTGAATTTGAGGATGCAAGCTACACCAAGTAATAATCTGATGGACTCAAGTCTAGCAACTGGGGCAAAAGTCTCATCAAAGTCTACACCTTCAATCTGAGTGTAGCCTTGAGCAACCAGTCTGGCCTTGTTTCTGGTTATGACACCTTCTTCATTGGTTTTGTTCTTGAAGATCCACTTGGTGCCAATCACATTAGTTCCCTCGGGCCTAGGAACTAGCTCCCATACTTCATTCCTTTTGAATTGCTCCAATTCTTCTTGCATAGCATTGATCCAGAACTCATCTGTCAGTGCCTCTTTCACATTCTTGGGCTCAATTTTGGAGACAAAACATGAGTTTGAGACGATCTCAACCTCCCTTGATCTTGTAGTGACCCCTCTGTTTGGATCTCCTATAATCAGCTCCTTGGGGTGGATCTTCTGGATTCTAATGGAGGGTCTCTTGTCAGGTTGGTTGATGTTTGAATCATCTGTAGCAGGATCAGAGTTTTCTGCATTTTCTCCATTTTTAGCTGCATCTGCTACATTGTCTCCCGATGTTCTGACATCTTCTTCGACATCCTTCTTTCTTGCTGGAGACAGATCATCAACAACCACATTGATGGATTCCATCACTGTTCTGGTTCTGGAATTGAATACTCTATATGCTCTGCTGTTTGTAGAGTATCCCAGGAATATTCCTGCATCACTCTTGGGATCCATCTTTCTCCTTTGCTCTCTATCTGCCAAGATGTAACATGGACTTCCAAAGATGTGGAAGTGCTTGACAGATGGCTTCCTCCCTTTCCAGATTTCATACAGGGTGGTTGGAGTCCCTCTTCTCAGTGTGACTCTGTTGTGGATGTAGCATGCTGTGTTCATGGCTTCAGCCCAGAGATTATAGGGAAGTTCTTTGGCATGAAGCATGACCCTAGCAGCCTCTTGCAGAGTCCTGTTTTTCCTTTCAACTATGCCATTCTGTTGTGGTGTAATGGCTGCAGAGAACTCATGAGTGATGCCTTTAGATGTGCAGAATTCAGTGAACCTGCTGTTTTCAAATTCTCTGCCATGGTCACTCCTGATTCTCTTGATGACACAATCCTTTTCTCTTTGAAGTCTTAGACTCAACTCTTTGAATACTTCAAAGGTTTCTGATTTCTCTCTGATAAAGTTGACCCAGGTAAATCTGGAGAAATCATCCACAACAACATAGGCATACCTCTTTCCTCCAAGGCTTTCAACCTGCATAGGCCCCATCAAGTCCATGTGAAGTAGTTCCAGCACCCTGGAAGTGGTCTGATGTTGAAGCTTCTGGTGGGACATCTTGACTTGCTTTCCAATCTGACATTCACCACAGATTCTGCCTTCTTCTATTTTCAGATTGGGAATGCCTCTAACAGCACCTTTGTCAATGATTTTCTTCATGCCTCTTAAGTGCAGATGTCCAAATCTTTGATGCCATATTCTGACTTCATCTTCTTTGGAGGATAGACATGTGGAGGAGTAGCTAGTTTCTTGGGGTGTCCATAGGTAACAATTGTCCTTTGATCTGCTGCCCTTCATTAGAACTTCACTCTTCTCATTTGTCACCAAGCATTCTGACTTTGTGAAGTTTACATTGAACCCTTCATCACACAGCTGACTGATGCTGATCAAGTTTGCAGTCAGTCCCTTCACCAGCAGTACTTTGTTCAGACTAGGAAGTCCATCATGAGCTAGCTTTCCCATTCCAATGATCTTTCCTTTAGAGCCATCTCCAAATGTCACATAACTAGTGGAGCAGGGCTCAATGTTCACCAGGAATTCTTTAACTCCTGTCATGTGTCTGGAACAGCCACTATCTAGGTACCAATCTTCCTTAGCTGATGCTCTAAGTGAAGTATGAACAACAAGACTGACAATCTTGTGTTTTGGAACCCACATCATCTTCTTTCTGCTGTTGCTACTTTGAGTTCCATGATGTGGATGGCCATGTAGATGATAGCAAAAGGGTTTTATGTGACCATACTTGCCACAGTAGTGACACCTCCACTTCTTTCTTTTGCTCTTTTTCTGCTGCGTTCCATGATGTCGAGACCGATGTTGTGACATCGTGGCTCCAGTCCTGTTTTTGGCAGGAACAAATTCTGTCATGGTCGTTCTGCCAACAGACTTAGGATTAAATCCAAGTCCTCTCTGGTTTCCAGCATTCTTTCCAAGCAGCAGCACCTCATCAAGCGTATCTGAGCCTTTATTCAGCATCTTTATTGATTTGGTCATGTTTTCCAATTTAGAGTTCAGAAAACCGACTTCTCCTTTAAGCTCAGAGATCTCCTCTTTATGTGCCTCCTTCTCAGCCTCCAGATCTGCAATGACCTTCTTCAGTTGTGCTTCTTGCTGAAGAATCTTCTCACTTTTGATGCATAGTTCTCTATAGGATGTAGCAAGCTCATCAAAAGTGATTTCACTGTCTGTATCACTTGAATCTTCAGCAGATTCAAATCTCCCAGTGAGTGCATTCACACCTCTGTCAGAGTCACTTTCTTGTTCACTCTCTGTATCAGAACGACATACAGAAAGTCCTTTCCTCTGCTTCTTGAGATGAGTGGGACATTCAGCTATGATGTGTCCATAGCCTTCACACCCATGACATTGAATTCCTTTGCTGTGACTGGGCTTTACATCTGATCTTTTCTGGTATTTACTGCCTTTCCTGATGTCGAAAGGGATGTTCTGGACATGTGGTTTCTGCCTCTTGTCCATTTTGTTCAGCACTTTGTTGAACTGCTTTCCAAGGAGCACAACTGCCTTAGTCAGACCTTCATCAGTATCCAGGTCATACTCATCTTCTTCTCCTTCATCATTGGACACGAACGCCAAGTTCTTGCTCTTCTTTTCAGCCCCATCCGAGAGTCCTAGCTCAAAGGTTTGAAGGGAACCAATGAGTTCATCCACTCTCATGTTGCAAATGTCTTGGGCCTCCTCTATTGCAGTGACTTTCATGTCAAATCTCTTAGGCAAGGATCTGAGGATCTTTCTCACCAGCTTTTCATCTGTTATCCTCTCTCCCAAGGCAGTGCAAGCATTGGCAATTTCAAGAATGTTCATGTGGAAGTCATGAATACACTCTTCCTCCTTCATCTTCAGATTTTCGAATTTTGTAGCCAAGAGTTGCAATCTGGACATCTTAACTTTGGAGGTTCCTTCATGAGTGGTTTTCAGGATCTCCCATGCATCTTTGGCCACTGTGCAAGTGTTGATTAGTCTGAAGATATTCTTGTCAACTCCATTGAATAGAGCATTCAAGGCTTTGGAGTTTCCAAGTGCCAATTCGTCTTCTTCTTTAGTCCAGTCTTCTTCTGGCTTCAATTCATCAGTGGGCTTTCCTTCTGTGTCCAGCATCTTGGGATGTTCCCAGCCTTTGATGACAGCTTTCCAGGTTCTGCTATCCAGTGATTTGAGGAAGGCCACCATTCTTGCTTTCCAATATTCATAGTTGCTTCCATCAAGAATTGGTGGTCTGTTCACTGGTCCGCCTTCTTTCTCCATGTTCATCAGAATTTATCTCCCCAGATCTCACTCTGTGATTTCGAGTGTTGGCTCTGATACCAATTGAAATTCTGATACCAGGGGACAGATGTCGTACAGGATGTCACGACATCACGCTTCAGAACATGCAGTTTATATGTGTCTGTATGAACAGATTAAACAAGTAAATAACACAAGAGAATTGTTAACCCAGTTCGGTGCAACCTCACCTACATCTGGGGGCTACCAAGCCAGGGAGGAAATCCACTCTCAATAGTGTTAGTTCAAGGTCTAACAGCCCCTGTTTACAACCTTCTCACCTAACCACTACCCGTGCGATCTCTACCTAAGAGCCACTCTTAGATATGAGAACCTCTGCTCACTCCCTCTCACTCACACTCCCGTGTTTACAATTAATTCAAAGACACACCAGAGATCACGTGTTTACAATTAAGTCAAAGACACACCAGAGATCAACTCTGAACAAAAGAGATCAACTCTAGACACAAGAGATCAACTCTACACACATAGGTCCAACACTTGATGTTAGGGTACCATCAAGGTGGCTCACAAATCACTCAAGTCCCAAAACTCACAAAATAACTCTTCAATCCCGGACTTGGTACAGAACTCGTGCAGCCTCCATGATTATATAGCAATTTGCGCTTCTGGACTGCAACGGCTTGTGCTGGAGGAGATCTATCTTCTTCTGAAAAATCTGCAGTTAAAGAACTAAAAGATAACTTTTGATCTTTTAGTTTGAATCTTTAATCTTTAATCTTTAATCCCTGAACGAACTCTTCTACTTTGAAATTCGAACTTTAATGATCTTTTAATTCGTTCCTAAAGATAGATCTTCTAATCTCTTGCTAACTGCACAATAATCTGTTAAAGATATAACAGATTTATATGTCCAGTATTTTCGGGCCGGATGTCAGGACATCGTGTCCGACATCGTGGATCCTGCAGCTTCACTTCTGCACTTGACTTTTATCTTGCATTGTACAGCAATTCCAGTATTCTCGGGCAGGATGTCAGGACATTGTATCCGACATCGTGGATCCTGCAGCTTCACTTCTGCACTTGACTTTTATCTTGCATTGTACAGCAACTCCAGTATTCTCGAGCAGGATGTCAGGACATTGTATCCGACATCGTGGATCCTGCAACTTCAATTCTTCATTTGACATTTTATCTTGCCTTGTACATTGTGCAGCCCGATCTTATTCCTTGACATAACGTTGGACATCATGTGCAGCAACTCCAGCTTTCCTTCATTGTCTAAGTGCTTATGTTTTAACAAAATCTTAGCCAATCTTTTAAAGCTCAGTAGAGCTAAGCACTAACACAGAGACCAAGTTTGGTCATTCTGCACCCTTGTATCATCCAGAGGCGGCGGGCCCGATGATACGCGGAGATACCTTATGGTTATTCGCACCCTTTTGTCATCCAGAGGCGGCGGGCCCGATGACAAGCAGAGACCAAGTTTGGTCATTCTGCACCCTTGTATCATCCAGAGGCGGCGGGCCCGATGATACGCGGAGATACCTTATGGTTATTCGCACCCTTTTGTCATCCAGAGGCGGCGGGCCCGATGACAAGCAGAGACCAAGTTTGGTCATTCTGCACCCTTGTATCATCCAGAGGCGGCGGGCCCGATGATACGCGGAGATACCTTATGGTTATTCGCACCCTTTTGTCATCCAGAGGCGGCGGGCCCGATGACAAGCAGAGACCAAGTTTGGTCATTCTGCACCCTTGTATCATCCAGAGGCGGCGGGCCCGATGATACGCGGAGATACCTTATGGTTATTCACACCCTTTTGTCATCCAGAGGCGGCGGGCCCGATGACAAGCAGAGACCAAGTTTGGTCATTCTGCACCCTTGTATCATCCAGAGGCGGCGGGCCCGATGATACGCGGAGATACCTTATGGTTATTCGCACCCTTTTGTCATCCAGAGGCGGCGGGCCCGATGACAAGCAGAGACCAAGTTTGGTCATTCTGCACCCTTGTATCATCCAGAGGCGGCGGGCCCGATGATACGCGGAGATACCTTATGGTTATTCGCACCCTTTTGTCATCCAGAGGCGGCGGGCCCGATGACAAGCAGAGACCAAGTTTGGTCATCCTGCACCCTTGTATCATCCAGAGGCGGCGGGCCCGATGATACGCGGAAATACCCGAGTGGTTATCCGTATAAACATTCTTTTGCTATCTGTAAGACAGAACGCTTGATAGCATGCAAAGATTGACATAGTCTTCTGCACCTGTTGTTCCTCCGGGAACAACAAGTCATTTACATGCGGAAATTTCATGGTCGCCCGCGACTCTCGTCAACCGAGAGGAGCGAAATTAGTGTCATACACTGATTTTCGTCCGGGGACCTTTGCTTGATGACATGAGACCATTCTTTGGTCCTTGTGAGATGCTTGGCATCCATCATTAGGCAATTTGTGAGATTCTGGGAACTACAAGTCATTTGCATGTGGAGATTTTATGGTCACCCGCGACTCTCGTCAAATCGAGAGGAACGAAATTAGTGTCTTATCTTTACTTTCCTTTTATCTCCAATAAAAGACAAGTAAAGAGGGGCAACTGTCATACCCTAATTTCGTCTGGGGACCTTTGCTTGATGACGTGCGACCATTCTTTGGTCCTCGTGAGGTGCTTGGCACCCATCATTAGGCAATTTATGAAATTCCAGGACATGCCGAAAAACCAAAAAAATATTGATGCACAATCCGCAAGTTTCCGTGACACACCGGAAATCAAATGGAAGCATCGTTGCATAATTAAGTGAGGTTCCGTAACATTCCGTAAGTCAAAAAGGGGATGATTATGTAATCCGCAAGGTTCCGTAACATTACGGAAAGAAAACAAGTATCGTTACGAAATTCGTAAGTTTCCGTAACTTTACGAAAAAAGAATCACCAAAAAACAGCAGAGGGGGGTGTACTTAGTAAAAATGGGGGTGCAAATAGCATCCAGGCCCACTTGGGCCCTCCGGAATATTCCTCCAGAAGGCGGTTGCTTCTGGAGGAAGCAACCCTGCTCGCCTGGGCGAGCTGGGCGGCAACCACCTCCCCTATTTTGCTATAAATAGGGGAGGAAGGCAAGAAGGAAGGGGTTCAGCCCCTTAGGCACTTCTCTCTCTTTCGAATTTGCTTGGAAAAATTGTTTCCGTGAAGAAAATCTAAGCCGAGGCGCTTCCGAAACGTTTCCGTAACGTTTTCCGTGAGGAATCTCGCAAAGGTTTCAACCGTTCTTCGACGTTCTTCATTCGTTCTTCATCGTTCTTCGATCTTCAACGGGTAAGTACCTCGAACCAAGCTTTTCGATTCATTCTATGTACCCGTAGTGGTCCACATTGTGTTTCGTGCATTTTTATTCTCATTTTGTTTACTTTCTATACCCCCTGTTGACGTGCTTAAGCCATTTTACTTAAGTCATTTCTCGCTTAACTTAAAAATAAAATAAATTTCCACCGAACGTTTGAATTGTATTATCCATTAACTTCGGTTAAAATAAATTCCGACCGTTTGCTCGTGCCGTAACCACATTGGAAATCAAAAAGAGGTAAAAAATAATATAATAATCAAAAAGACATCTTTTAGTAAAATAAAGCGGAAAATCAAGTGGACATTTTCTCTTTGGGATTTCTCATTCTTAATCGAATTGATTAATAACTAAAGTGAAACTAAAGGCTAAAATCAATTCGCCTAGTCAAGCTCGTCCATAAAAAATATGCTTTTGAAGTTTGTCATTTCATTTCCTCACTAAGTAAAATGGATCATTTTTAAGGTCCAACGCCTTAAAATGATCACCTCTTAAAGTAAAAAAGAATCACTTGATAAAAAAGAACTACGTAGGTCTGATTTTCTCATCCCAAATTGAGGAATACGTAGGAGCAAAGGGAAACACCCTTGTCGACCACAAAAAAGGGAAAAATATAAAAAGGGTATAAAAGGATATAAGGACATAAAAAGGAACGTAAATATCAAAGTCATGTTTGCACATTCGATTAAAGGCTGCCGTCCCTTGGGGCGGACGTGTGGGGTGCTAATACCTTCCCCGTGCGTAAATACAACTCCCGAACCTTTCACTTAAAAGTTCGTAGATCGCGTCTTTTCCGGTTTTTCCGACGTTTTCCTCAAATAAACGTTGGTGGCGACTCCGCGCGTATTCCTTTCGTGGAACACGCATCCCGCGAGTCTCGCGTCGCCCTCCCGCCGAAGGGTAGGTTGCGACAATTATGTGCGTGAATCGGACCTCCGAGAGAAACGTTTTGACCATTTGAATATCTCGAGAGCTTCCGTTGTTCAATTTCGAGCGTCTCTATATGTGATGCGCCTGAATCGGACCTCCGAGTGAAAAGTACTGACCATTTTAATTTCTCAAGAGCTTCCGTTGTTCAATTTTGGGCGTCTCAATATATTATGTGCGTGAATCGGACCTCCGAGGGAAACGTTATGACCATTTGAATTGCTCAATAGCTTCGACAGTTCAATTTCGAGCGTCTCGATATATTATACGCCTGAATCGGACCTCCGAGTGAAAAGTTATGACCATTTGAATTTCTCGAGAGCTTCTGTTATTCAATTGCGAGCGTCTCTTTATGTGATGCGCCTGAATCGGTCCTCCGAGTGAAAAGTAATGACCATATGAATTTCTAAAGAGCTTCCGTTGTTCAATTCCGGGAGTCTCGATATATTATGTGCCTGAATTGGACGTCCGAGTTAAAAGTTATGACCATTTGAATATCTCGAGAGCTTCCGTTGTTCAATTACGAGCGTTTGTATATGTGATGCGCCTAAATCGGACCTCCGAGTGAAAAGTTTTGACCATTTGAATATCTCGAGAGCTTCCGTTTTTCAATTTCGAGCGTCTCTATATGTGATGCGCCTGAATCAGACTTCCGAGTGAAAAGTAATGACCATTTGAATTTCTCGAAAGCTTTCGTTGCTCAATTCCAAGCGTCTCGATATATTATGCACCTAAATCGGACCTTCGAGTGACAAGTTATGACCATTTGAATTTCTCGATAGCTTCCGTTTTTTCAATTTCGAGCGTCTCGATATTTTATGTGCCTGAATCGGACCTCCGAGTTAAAAGTTATGACCATTTGAATATCTCGAGAGCTTTCGTTGTTCTATTACGAATGTCTTGCTATATGTGATGCGCCTGAATCAGACCTCCGAGTGAAAAGTATTGACCATATGAATTTCTCAAGAGCTTCCGTTGTTCAATTTCGGGCGTCTTGATATATTATGTGCCTGAATCGGATCTCCGAGTGACAAGTTATGACCATTTGAATTTCTCGAGAGCTTCCGTTGTTCATTTTCGAGCGTCTCGATATATTATGCGCTTGAATCGGACCTCCGAGTGAAAAGTTAAGACCATTTTGAATTGCTCAAGAACTTCCATTGTTCAATTTCCAGCGTCTCGATATTTTATGTGCCTGAATCAGACCTCCGAGTTAAAAGTTATGACCATTTGAATATCTCGAGAGCTTCCGTTGTTCAATTGCGAGCGTCTCTATATGTGATGCGCCTGAATCGGACCTCCGAGTGAAAAGTAATGACCATTTGAATTTCTCAACAGCTTCCATTGTTCAATTTTGGGTGTCTCGATATATTATGTGCGGTAATCGGACCTCCGAGAGAAAAGTTTTGACCATTTGAATATCTCGAGTGCTTCCGTTGTTCAATTTCTAGCGTCTCTATATGTGATGCGCCTGAATCGGACTTCCGAGTGAAAAGTAATGACCATTTGAATTTCTCGAGAGCTTCCGTTGTTCAATTGCGAGCGTCTCTATATGTGATGCGCCTGAATCGGACCTCCGAGTGAAAAGTAATGACCATTTTAATTTCTCAAGAGCTTCCGTTGTTCAATTTAGGGCGTCTCAATATATTATGTGCGTGAATCGGACTTCCGAGGGAAAAGTTATGACCATTTGAATTGCTCAATAGCTTCCACTGTTCAATTTCGAGCGTCTCGATATATTATATGCCTGAATCGGACCTCCGAGTGAAAAGTTATGACCATTTGAATTTCTCGAGAGCTTCTGTTGTTCAATTGCGAGCGTCTCTATATGTGATGCGCCTGAATCGGACCTCCGAGTGAAAAGTAATGACCATATGAATTTCTAAAGAGCTTCCGTTGTTCAATTTCGGGCGTCTCGATATATTATGTGCCTGAATCGGACCTCCGAGCTAAAAGTTATGACCATTTGAATATCTCGAGAGCTTCCGTTGTTCAATTACGAGCGTTTGTATATGTGATGCGCCTAAATCGGACCTCCGAGTGAAAAGTTTAGACCATTTGAATATCTCTTGAGCTTCCGTTTTTCAATTTCGAGCGTCTGTATATGTGATGCGCCTGAATCGGACTTCCGAGTGAAAAGTAATGACCATTTGAATTTCTCGAAAGCTTTCGTTGCTCAATTCCAAGCGTCTCGATATATTATGCACCTAAATCGGACCTTCGAGTGACAAGTTATGACCATTTGAATTTCTCGATAGCTTCCGTTGTTCAATTTCGAGCGTCTCGATATTTTATGTGCCTGAATCGGACCTCCGAGTGAAAAGTTATGACCATTTGAATATCTCGAGAGCTTCCGTTATTCAATTTCGAGTGTCTCTATAAGTGATGCGCCTGAATCGGACTTCCGAGTGAAAAGTAATGACCATTTGAATTTCTCGAGAGCTTCCGTTGTTCAATTACGAGCGTCTCTATATGTGATGCGCCTGAATCGGACCTCCGAGTGAAAAGTAATGACCCATATGAATTTCTGAAGAGCTTCCGTTGTTCAATTTCGGGCGTCTCCATATATTATGTGCCTGAATCAGACCTCCGAGTTAAAAGTTATGACCATTTGAATATCTCGAGAGCTTTCGTTGTTCAATTGCTAGCGTCTCTACATGTGATGCGCCTGAATCGGACCTCCGAGTGAAAAGTTATGACCATTTGAATATCTCGAGAGCTTCCGTTTTTCAATTTCGAGCGTCTCGATATATTATACGCCTGAATCGGACCTCCGAGTGAAAAGTTAAGACCATTTGAATTGCTCAAGAGCTTCCATTATTCAATTTCGAGCGTCTCGATATTTTATGTTCCTAAATCAGACCTCCGAGTTAAAAGTTATGACCATTTGAATATCCCGAGAGCTTCCGATGTTTAATTTCGAGCGTCTCTATATGTGATGCGCCTGAATCGGACCTTCGAGTGAAAAGTTATGACCATTTGAATATCTCGAGAGCTTCCGTTTTTCAATTTCGAGTGTCTCTATATGTGATGCGCCTGAATAGGACCTCCGAGTTAAAAGTAATGACCATTTGAGTTTCTAAAGAGCTTCCGTTGTTCAATTTCTGGCGTCTCGATATATTGTGTGCCTGAATCGGACCTCCGAGTGAAAAGTAAAGACCATTTGAATTTCTCAAGAGCTTCCGTTGTTCAATTTCGGACGTCTCGATATATTATGTCCCTGAATCGGACCTCCGAGTTAAAAGTTATGACCATTTGAATATCTCGAGAGCTTCCGTTGTTCAATTGCGAGCGTCTCTATATGTAATGCGCCTAAATCGGACCTCCGAGTGAAAAGGTAGTACCATTTGAATATCTCGAGAGTTTCCGTTTTTCAATTTTGAGCGTCTCTATATGTGATGCGCCTGAATCGGACTTCCGAGTGAAAAGTAATGACCATTTGAATTTCTCGAAAGCTTCCGTTGCTCAATTCCAAGCGTCTCGATATATTATGCGCCTAAATCGGACCTCCGAGTGACAAGTTATGACCATTTGAATTTCTCGAGAGCTTCCGTTGTTCAATTTCCAGCGTCTCGATATATTATGCCCTTGAATCGGACCTCCGAGTAAAAAGTTAAGACCATTTGAATTGCTCAAGAACTTCCATTGTTCAATTTCGTGCGTCTCGATATTTTACGCGCCTGAACCGGACCTCCGAGTTAAAAGTTTTGACCATTTGAATTGCTCAAGAGCTTCCATTGTTCAATTTCGAGCGTCTCGATATATTATGCGCTTGAATCGGACCTCCGAGTGAAAAGTTAAGACCATTTGAATTGCTCAAGAGCTTCCATTATTCAATTTCGAGCGTCTCGATATTTTATGTTCCTAAATCAGACCTCCGAGTTAAAAGTTATGACCATTTGAATATCCCGAGAGCTTCCGATGTTTAATTTCGAGCGTCTCTATATGTGATGCGCCTGAATCGGACCTTCGAGTGAAAAGTTATGACCATTTGAATATCTCGAGAGCTTCCGTTGTTCAATTTCGAGCGTCTCTATATGTGATGCGCCTGAATAGGACCTCCGAGTTAAAAGTAATGACCATTTGATTTTCTAAAGAGCTTCCGTTGTTCAATTTCTGGCGTCTCGATATATTGTGTGCCTGAATCGGACCTCCGAGTGAAAAGTAAAGACCATTTGAATTTCTCAAGAGCTTCCGTTGTTCAATTTCGGACGTCTCGATATATTATGTCCCTGAATCGGACCTCCGAGTTAAAAGTTATGACCATTTGAATATCTCGAGAGCTTCCGTTGTTCAATTGCGAGCGTCTCTATATGTAATGCGCCTAAATCGGACCTCCGAGTGAAAAGGTAGTACCATTTGAATATCTCGAGAGTTTCCGTTTTTCAATTTTGAGCGTCTCTATATGTGATGCGCCTGAATCGGACTTCCGAGTGAAAAGTAATGACCATTTTAA
>NW_024464711.1:185026-186435 GCF_000004515.6 Glycine max
GAGCTTCCGTTGTTCAATTTCGAGCGTCTCGATATATTATGCGCTTGAATCGGACCTCCGAGTGAAAAGTTAAGACCATTTGAATTGCTCAAGAGCTTCCTTTATTCAATTTCGAGCGTCTCGATATTTTATGTTCCTAAATCAAACCTCCGAGTTAAAAGTTATGACCATTTGAATATCTCGAGAGCTTCCGTTTTTCAATTTCGAGCGTCTCTATATGTGATGCGCCTGAATCGGACCTCCGAGTTAAAAGTAATGACCATTTGATTTTCTAAAGAGCTTCCGTTGTTCAATTTCGGGTGTCTCGATATATTGTGTGCCTGAATCGGACCTCCGAGTGAAAAGTAATGACCATTTGAATTTCTCAAGAGCTTCCGGTGTTCAATTTCGAGCGTCTCTATATGTGATGCGCCTGAATCGGACCCCCGAGTTAAAAGTAATGGCCATTTGATTTTCTTAAGAGCTTCCGTTGTTCAATTTCGGGCGTCTCGATATATTATGTGTTTGAATCGGACCTCCGAGTTAAAAGTTTTGACCATTAGAATATCTCGAGAGCTTCCGTTGTTCAATTTCGAGCATCTCTATATGTGATGCGCCTGAACCGGACCTCCGAGTTAAAAGTTTTGAACATTTGAATTGCTCAAGAGTTTCCGTTGTTCAATTTCGAGCGTCTCGATATATTATGCGCTTGAATCGGACCTCCGAGTGAAAAGTTAAGACCATTTGAATTGCTCAAGAGCTTCCATTATTCAATTTCGAGCATCTCGATATTTTATATTCCTAAATCAGACCTCCGAGTTAAAAGTTATGACCATTTGAATATCTCGAGAGATTCCGTTGTTTAATTTCGAGCGTCACTATATGTGATGCGCCTGAATCGGACCTCCGAGTGAAAAGTTATGACCATTTGAATATCTCGAGAGCTTCCGTTTTTCAATTTCGAGCGTCTCTATATGTGATGCGACTGAATCGGACCTCCGAGTTAAAAGTAATGACCATTTGATTTTCTAAAGAGCTTCCGTTGTTCAATTTCGGGCGTCTCGATATATTGTGTGCCTGAATCGGACCTCCGAGTGAAAAGTAATGACCATTTGAATTTCTCAAGAGCTTCCGTTGTTCAATTTCGGACGTCTCGATATATTATGTGCCTGAATCGGACCTCCGAGTTAAAAGTTATGACCATTTGATTATCTCGAGAGCTTCCGTTGTTCAATTGCGAGCGTCTCTATATGTGATGCGCCTAAATCGGACCTCCGAGTGAAAAGGTAGTACCATTTGAATATCTCGAGAGCTTCCGTTTTTCAATTTCGAGCGTCTCTATATGTGATGCGACTGAATAGGACTTCCGAGTGAAAAGTAATGACCCATTTAAATTTCTCGAAAGCTTCCGTTGCTCAATTCCAAGCGTC
>NW_024464711.1:187592-189600 GCF_000004515.6 Glycine max
GATATCTCGAGAGCTTCCGTTGTTCAATTTCGAGCATCTCTATATGTGATGCGCCTGAACTGGACCTCCGAGTTAAAAGTTTTGACCATTAGAATATCTCGAGAGCTTCCGTTGTTCAATTTCGTGCATCTCTATATGTGATGCGCCTGAACCGGACCTCCGAGTTAAAAGTAATGACCATTTGATTTTCTAAAGAGCTTCCGTTGTTCAATTTCGGGCGTCTAGATATATTATGTGCCTGAATCGGACCTACGAGTTAAAAGTTATGACCATTTGAATATCTCGAGAGCTTCCATTTTTCAATTGCGAGCGTCTCTATATGTGATGCGCCTAAATCGGACCTCCGAGTGAAAAGTTATGACCATTTGAATATCTCGAGAGCTTCCGTTTTTCAATTTCGAGCGTCTCTATATGTGATGCGCCTGAATCGGACTTCCGTGTGAAAAGTAATGACCATTTGAATTTCTCGAAAGCTTCCGTTGCTCAATTCCAAGCGTCTCGATATATTATGCACCTAAATCGAACCTCCGAGTGACAAGTTATGACCATTTGAATTTCTCGAGAGCTTCCGTTGTTCAATTTCGAGCGTCTCGATATATTATGCGCTTGAATCGGACCTCCGAGTGAAAAGTTATGACCATTTGAATTGCTCGAGAGCTTCCGTTGTTCAATTTCGAGCGTCTCGATATTTTATGTGCCTGAATCGGACCTCCGAGTTAAAAGTTATGACCATTTGAATATCTCGAGAGCTTCCGTTGTTCACTTGCGAGCGTCTCTATATGTGATGCGCCTGAATCGGACCTCCGAGTGAAAAGTAATGACCATTTGAATTTCTCAACAGCTTCCGTTGTTCAATTTTGGGTGTCTCGATATATTATGTGCGTGAATCGGACCTCAGAGAGAAAATTTTTGACCATTTGAATATCTCGAGAGCTTCCGTTGTTCAATTTCGAGCGTCTCTATATGTGATGCGCCTGAATCGGACCTCCGAGTGAAAGTAATGACCATTTGAATTTCTCAAGAGCTTCCGCTAATCAACTTCGAGCGTCTCTATACGGGATGCGCCTGAATCGGACCCCCGAGTTAAAAGTAATGGCCATTTGATTTTCTCAAGAGCTTCCGTTGTTCAATTTCGGGCGTCTCGATATATTATGTGCCTGAATCGGACCTCCGAGTTAAAAGTTTTGACCATTAGAATATCTCGAGAGCTTCCGTTGATCAATTTCGAGCATCTCTATATTTGATGCGCCTGAACCGGACCTCCGAGTTAAAAGTTTTAATCATTTGAATTGCTCAAGAGCTTCCATTGTTCAATTTCGAGCGTCTCGATATATTATGCGCTTGAATCGGACCTCCGAGTGAAAAGTTCAGACCATTTGAATTGTTCAAGAGCTTCCATTATTCAATTTCGAGCGTCTTGATATTTTATGTTCCTAAATCAGACCTCCGAGTTAAAAGTTATGACCATTTGAATATCTCGAGAGCTTCCGTTGTTTAATTTCGAGCGTCTCTATATGTGATGCGCCTGAATCGGACCTCTGAGTTAAAAGTTATGACCATTTGAATATCTCGAGAGCTTCCGTTTTTCAATTTCGAGCGTCTCTATATGTGATGCGCCTGATCGGACCTCCGAGTTAAAGTATGACCATTTGATTTTCTAAAGAGCTTCCGTTGTTCAATTTCGGGCGTCTCGATATATTGTGTGCCTGAATCGGATGTCTGAGTGAAAAGTAATGACCATTTGAATTTCTCAAGAGCTTTCGTTGTTCAATTTCGGACGTCTCGATATATTATGTGCCTGAATCGGACCTCCGAGTTAAAAGTTATGACCATTTGAATATCTCGAGAGCTTCCGTTGTTCAATTGCGAGCGTCTCTATTTGTGATGCGCCTAAATCGGACCTCCGAGTGAAAAGTTAAGACCATTTGAATTGCTCAAGAGCTTTCGTTGTTAAATTTCGGACGTCTCGATATATTATGTGCCTGAATCGGACCTCCGAGTTAAAAGT
>NW_024464711.1:189700-190681 GCF_000004515.6 Glycine max
TCTCGAGAGCTTCCGTGTTCATTGCGAGCGTCTCTATTTGTGATGCGCCTGAATCGGACCTCCGAGTGAAAAAGTAAGACCATTGAATTGCTCAAAGAGCTTCCATTATTCAATTCGAGCGTCTCGATATATTATGTTCCTAAATCAGACCTCCGAGTTAAAAGTTATGACCATTTGAATATCCCGAGAGCTTCCGATGTTTAATTTCGAGCGTCTCTATATGTGATGCGCCTGAATCGGACCTTCGAGTCAAAAGTTATGACCATTTGAATATCTCGAGAGCTTCCGTTTTTCAATTTCGAGCGTCTCTATATGTGATGCGCCTGAATCGGACCTCCGAGTTAAAAGTAATGACCATTTGATTTTCTAAAGAGCTTCCGTTGTTCAATTTCGAGCGTCTCGATATATTGTGTGCCTAAATCGGATGTCCGAGTGAAAAGTAATGACCATTTGAATTTCTCAAGAGCTTCCGTTGTTCAATTTCGGACGTCTCGATATATTATGTGCCTGAATCGGACCTCCGAGTTAAAAGTTATGACCATTTGAATATCTCGAGAGCTTCCATTATTCAATTTCGAGCGTCTCGATATTTTATGTTCCTAAATCAGACCTCCGAGTTAAAAGTTATGACCATTTGAATATCCTGAGAGCTTCCGATGTTTAATTTTGAGCGTCTCTATATGTGATGCGCCTGAATCGGACCTTCGAGTGAAAAGTTATGACCATTTGAATATCTCGAGAGCTTCCGTTTTTCAATTTCGAGCGTCTCTATATGTGATGCGCCTGAATCGGACCTCCGAGTTAAAAGTAATGACCATTTGATTTTCTAAAGAGCTTCCGTTGTTCAATTTCGGGCGTCTCGATATATTATGTGCCTGAATCGGACCTCCGAGTTAAAAGTTTTGACCATTAGAATATCTCGAGAGCTTCCGTTGTTCAATTTCGAGCATCTCTATATTTGATGCGCCTGAACCGGACCTC
>NW_024464711.1:190781-192347 GCF_000004515.6 Glycine max
ATTGCTCAAGAGCTTCCATTGTTCAATTTCGAGCGTCTCGATATATTATGCGCTTGAATCGGACCTCCGAGTGAAAAAGCAACGACCATTTGAATTGTTCAAAGAGCTTCCATTATTCAATTTCGAGCGTCTTGTATTTTTAGTTTCCTAAATCAGGACCTCCAAGTTAAAGTTATGACCATTGAAATCTCGATAGCTTCCCGTAGTTTAATTTCGTGCGTCTCTATATGTTATGCGCCTGAATCGGACCTCTGAGTACAAAGTTATGACCATTTGAATATCTGGAGAGCTTCCGTTCTTCAATTTCGAGCGTCTCTATATGTGATGCGCCTGAATCGGACCTCCGAGTTAAAAGTAATGACCATTTGATTTTCTAAAGAGCTTCCGTTGTTCAATTTCGGGCGTCTCGATATATTGTGTGCCTGAATCGGATGTCTGAGTGAAAAGTAATGACCATTTGAATTTCTCAAGAGCTTTCGTTGTTCAATTTTGGACGTCTCGATATATTATGTGCCTGAATCGGACCTCCGAGTTAAAAGTTATGACCATTTGAATATCTCGAGAGCTTCCGTTGTTCAATTGCGAGCGTCTCTATATGTGATGCGCCTAAATCGGACCTCCGAGTGAAAAGTAATGACCATTAGAATTTCTCAAGAGCTTCTGCTGTTCAATTTCGAGTGTCTCTATATGTGATGCGCCTGAATCGGACTTCCGTGTGAAACGTAATGACCATTTGAATTTCTCGAAAGTTTCCGTGGCTCAATTTCAAGCGTCTCGATATATTATGCACCTAAGTCGGACCTCCGAGTGACAAGTTATGACCATTTGAATTTCTCGAGAGCTTCCGTTGTTCAATTTCGAGCGTCTCGATATATTATGCGCTTGAATCGGACCGCCGAGTGAAAAGTTAAGACCATTTGAATTGCTCAAGAACTTACATTGTTCAATTTCGAGCGTCTCGACATTTTATGTGCATGAACCGGACCTCCGAGTTAAAAGTTATGACCATTTGAATATCTCGAGAGCTTCGGTTGTTCAATTGCGAGCGTCTCTATATCTGATGCGCCTGAATCGGACCTCCGAGTGAAAAGTAATGACCATTTGAATTTCTCAACAGCTTCCGTTGTTCAATTTTGGGTGTCTAGATATATTATGTGCGTGAATCGGACATCCGAGAGAAAAGTGTTGACCATTTGAATATCTCGAGAGCTTCCGTTGTTAAATTTCGAGCGTCTCTATATGTGATGCGCCTGAATCGGACTTCCGAGTGAAAAGTAATGACCATTTGAATTTCTCAAGAGCTTCCGATAATCAACTTCGAGCGTCTCTATACGGGATGCGCCTGAATCGGACCCCCGAGTTAAAAGTAATGGCCATTTGATTTTCTCAAGAGCTTCCGTTGTTCAATTTCGGGCGTCTCGATATATTATGTGCCTGCATCGGACCTCCGAGTTAAAAGTTAAGACCATTAGAATATCTCGAGAGCTTCCGTTGATCAATTTCGAGCGTCTCTATATCTGACGCGCCTGAACCGGCCTCCGAGTTAAAAGTTTTAATCATTTGAAT
>NW_024464711.1:192733-193563 GCF_000004515.6 Glycine max
GTTCAATTTTGGGTATCTCGATATATTATGTGCGTGAATCGGACCTCCGAGTTACAAGTTTTGACCATTTGAATATCTCGAGAGCTTCCGTTGTTCAATTTCGAGCGTCTCTATATGTGGTGCGCCTGAATCGGACCTCCGAGTGAAAAGTTATGACCATTTGAATATCTCGAGAGCTTCCGTTTTTCAATTTCGAGCGTCCCTATATGTGATGCGCCTGAACCGGACCTCCTAGTTAAAAGTTTTGACCATTTGAATTGCTCAAGAGCTTCCATTGATCAATTTCGAGCGTCTCGATATATTATGCGCTTGAATCGGACCTCCGAGTGAAAAGTTAAGACCATTTGAATTGCTTAAGAGCTTCCGTTATTCAATTTCGAGCGTCTCGATATTTTATGTTCCTAAATCAGACCTTCGAGTTAAAAGTTATGACCATTTGAATATCCCGAGAGCTTCCGATGTTTAATTTCGAGCGTCTCTATATGTGATGCGCCTGAATCGGACCTTCGAGTGAAAAGTTATGACCATTTGAATATCTCGAAAGCTTCCGTTTTGCAATTTCGAGCGTCTCTATATGTGATGCGCCTGAACCGGACCTCCGAGTTAAAAGTTGTGACCATTTGAATTGCTCGAGAGCTTCCATTGATCAATTTCGAGCGTCTCGATATATTATGCGCTTGAATCGGACCTCCGAGTGAAAAGTTATGACCATTTGAATTGCTCAAGAGCTTCCATTGTTCAATTTCGAGCGTCTCGATATTTGATGTTCCTGAATCAGACCTTCGAGTTAAAAGTTATGACCATTTGAATATCCTCCAGAGCTTCCGATG
>NW_024464711.1:194572-195775 GCF_000004515.6 Glycine max
CGTTGTTCAATTTCGAGCTTCTCTATATGTGATGCGCCTGAATCGGACCTCCGAGTGAAAAGTTATGACCATTTGAATATCTCGATAGCTTCCGTTTTTCAATTTCGAGCATCTCTATATGTGATGCGCCTGAATCGGACCTCCGAGTTAAAAATAATGACCATTTGATTTTCTAAAGAGCTTCCGTTGTTCAATTTCGGGTGTCTCGATATATTGTGTGCCTGAATCGGACCTCCGAGTGAAAAGTAATGACCATTTGAATTTCTCAAGAGCTTCCGTTGTTCAATTTCGGGAGTCTCGATATATTATGTGCCTGAATCGGACCTCCGAGTTAAAAGTTATGACCATTTGAATATCTCGAGAGCTTCCGTTGTTCAATTGCGAGCGTCTCTATATGTGATGCGCCTAAATCGGACCTCCGAGTGAAAAGTTAGGACCATTTGAATATCTCGAGAGCTTCCGTTGTTCAATTTCGAGCATCTCTATATGTGATGCGCTTGAATCGGACATCCGAGTGAAAAGTAATGACCATTTGAATTTCTCGAAGAGCTTCCGTTGCTCAATTTCGAGCGTCTCGATATATTATGCACCTAGAATCGGACCTCCGAGTGACAAAGTTATGACCATTTGAATTTCTCGAGAGCTTCCGTTGTTCAATTGCGAGCGTCTCTATATGTGATGCGCCTAAATCGGACCTCCGAGTGAAAAGTTAGTGACCATTTGAATATCTCGAGAGCTTCCGTTTTTCAATTTCTAGCGTCTCTATATGTGATGCGCTTGAATCGGACATACGAGTGAAAAGTAATGACCATTTTAATTTCTCGAAAGCTTCCGTTGCTCAATTCCAAGCGTCTCGATATATTATGCACCTAAATCGGACATCCGAGTTACAAGTTATGACCATTTGAATTGCTCAAGAGCTTCCGTTGTTCAATTTCAAGGGTCTCGATATATTATGCGCTAGAATCGGACCTCCGAGTGAAAAGTTATGACCATTTGAATTGCTCAAGAACTTCCATTGTTCAATTTCGAACGTCTCGATATTTTATGTGCCTGAATCGGACCTCCGAGTTAAAAGTTATGACCATTTGAACATCTCGAGAGCTTCCGTTGTTCAATTGCGAGCGTCTCTATATGTGATGCGCCTGAATCGGACCTCCGAGTGAAAAGTTTTGACCATTTGAATATCTCGAGAGCTTCCGT
>NW_024464711.1:206821-207699 GCF_000004515.6 Glycine max
ATCCGAGTTAAAGTTTTGACCATTAGAATATCTCGAGAGCCTCCGTTGTTCAATTTCGAGCATCTCTATATGTGATGCGCCTGAACCGGACCTCCGAGTTCAAAGTTTTGACCATTAGAATATCTCGAGAGCTTCCGTTGTTCAATTTCGAGCATCTCTATATGTGATGCGCCTGAACCGGACCTCCGAGTTCAAAGTTTTGACCATTAGAATATCTCGAGAGCTTCCGTTGTTCAATTTCGAGCATCTCTATATGTGATGCGCCTGAACCGGACCTCCGAGTTAAAAGTTTTGACCATTTGAATTGCTCAAGAGCTTCCATTGTTCAATTTCAAGCGTCTCGATATATTATGCGCTTGAATCGGACCTCCGAGTGAAAAGTTAAGACCATTTGAATTGCTCAAGAGCTTCCATTATTCAATTTCGAGCGTCTCGATATATTAGGCGCTTGAATCGGACCTCCGAGTTAAAAGTTTTGACCATTAGAATATCTCGAGAGCTTCCGTTGTTCAATTTCGAGCATCTCTATATGTGATGCGCCTGAACCAGACCTCCGAGTTAAAAGTAATGGCCATTTGATTTTCTAAACAGCTTCCGTTGTTCAATTTCGGGCGTCTAGATATATTATGTGCCAGAATCGGACCTACGAGTTAAAAGTTATGACCATTTGAATATCTCGAGAGCTTCCGTTTTTCAATTGCGAGCGTCTCTATATGTGATGCGCCTGAATCGGACCTCCGACTGAAAAGTTATGACCATTAGAATATCTCGAGAGCTTCCGTTGTTCAATTTTCGAGCATCTCTATATGTGATGCGCCTGAATCGGGACCTCCGAGTTAAAAGTTTTGACCATTTGAATTGCTCAAGAGCTTCCATTG
>NW_024464711.1:208168-209117 GCF_000004515.6 Glycine max
AGCGTCTCTATATGTGATGCGCATGAATCAGACTTCCGTGTGAAAAGTAATGACTATTTGAATTTCTCGAAAGCTTCCATTGCTCAATTCCAAGCGTCTCGATATATTATGCACCTAAATCGGACCTCCGAGTGACAAGTTATGACCAGTTGAATTTCTCGAGAGCTTCCGTTGTTCAATTTCGAGCGTCTCGATATATTATGCGCTTGAATCGGACCTCTGAGTGAAAAGTTAAGACCATTTGAATTGCTCAAGAACTTCCATTGTTCAATTTCGAGCGTCTCGATATTTTATGTTCCTGAATCGGACCTCCAAGTTAAAAGTTATGACCATTTGAATATCTCGAGAGCTTCCGTTGTTCACTTGCGAGCGTCTCTATATGTCATGCGCCTGAATCGGACCTCCGAGTGAAGAGTAATGACCATTTGAATTGCTCAAGAGCTTCCATTATTCAATTTCGAGCGTCTCGATATATTATGCGCTTGAATCGGACCTTTGAGTTAAAAGTTTTGACCATTATGATATCTCGAGAGCTTCCGTTGTTCAATTTCGAGCATCTCTATATGTGATGCGCCTGAACTGGACCTCCGAGTTAAAAGTTTTGACCATTAGAATATCTCGAGAGCTTCCGTTGTTCAATTTCGTGCATCTCTATATGTGATGCGCCTGAACCGGACCTCCGAGTTAAAAGTAATGACCATTTGATTTTCTAAAGAGCTTCCGTTGTTCAATTTCGGGCGTCTAGATATATTATGTGCCTGAATCGGACCTACGAGTTAAAAGTTATGACCATTTGAATATGTCGAGAGCTTCCATTTTTCAATTGCGAGCGTCTCTATATGTGATGCGCCTAAATCGGACCTCCGAGTGAAAAGTTATGACCATTTGAATATCTCGAGAGCTTCCGTTTTTCAATTTCGAGCGTCTCTATATGTGATGCGCCTGAATC
>NW_024464711.1:209616-213917 GCF_000004515.6 Glycine max
AGAGCTTCCATTATTCAATTTCGAGCGTCTCGATATATTATGCGCTTGAATCGGACCTCCGAGTTAAAAGTTTTGACCATTAGAATATCTCGAGAGCTTCCGTTGTTCAATTTCGAGCATCTCTATATGTGATGCGCCTGAACCGGACCTCCGAGTTAAAAGTTTTGACCATTTGAATTGCTCAAGAGCTTCCATTGTTCCATTTCGAGCGTCTCGATATACTATGCGCTTGAATCGGACCTCCGAGTGAAAAGTTAAGACCATTTGAATTGCTCAAGAGCTTCCATTATTCAATTTCGAGCGTCTCGATATATTATGCGCTTGAATCGGACCTCCGAGTTAAAAGTTTTGACCATTAGAATATCTCGAGAGCTTCCGTTGTTCAATTTCGAGCATCTCTATATGTGATGCGCCTGAACCGGACCTCCGAGTTATAAGTAATGACCATTTGATTTTCTAAAGAGCTTCCGTTGTTCCATTTCGGGCGTCTAGATATATTATGTGCCTGAATCGGACCTACGAGTTAAAAGTTATGACCATTTGAATATCTCGAGAGCTTCCGTTTTTCAATTGCGAGCGTCTCTATATGTGATGCGCCTAAATAGGACCTCCGAGTGAAAAGTTATGACCATTTGAATATCTCGAGAGCTTCCGTTTTTCAATTTCGAGCGTCTCTATATGTGATGCGCATGAATCAGACTTCCGTGTGAAAAGTAATGACTATTTGAATTTCTCGAAAGCTTCCATTGCTCAATTCCAAGCGTCTCGATATATTATGCACCTAAATCGGACCTCCGAGTGACAAGTTATGACCAGTTGAATTTCTCGAGAGCTTCCGTTGTTCAATTTCGAGCGTCTCGATATATTATGCGCTTGAATCGGACCTCTGAGTGAAAAGTTAAGACCATTTGAATTGCTCAAGAACTTCCATTGTTCAATTTCGAGCGTCTCGATATTTTATGTTCCTGAATCGGACCTCCAAGTTAAAAGTTATGACCATTTGAATATCTCGAGAGCTTCCGTTGTTCACTTGCGAGCGTCTCTATATGTCATGCGCCTGAATCGGACCTCCGAGTGAAGAGTAATGACCATTTGAATTGCTCAAGAGCTTCCATTATTCAATTTCGAGCGTCTCGATATATTATGCGCTTGAATCGGACCTTTGAGTTAAAAGTTTTGACCATTAGAATATCTCGAGAGCTTCCGTTGTTCAATTTCGAGCATCTCTATATGTGATGCGCCTGAACCGGACCTCCGAGTTGAAAGTTTTGACCATTAGAATATCTCGAGAGCTTCCGTTGTTCAATTTCGAGCATCTCTATATGTGATACGCCTGAACCAGACCTCCGAGTTAAAAGTAATGACCATTTGATTTTCTAAAGAGCTTCCGTTGTTCAATTTCGGGCGTCTAGATATATTATGTGCCAGAATCGGACCTACGAGTTAAAAGTTATGACCATTTGAATATCTTGAGAGCTTCCGTTTTTCAATTGCGAGCGTCTCTATATGTGATGCGCCTAAATCGGACCTCCGACTGAAAAGTTATGACCATTAGAATATCTCGAGAGCTTCCGTTGTTCAATTTCGAGCATCTCTATATGTGATGCGCCTGAACCGGACCTCCGAGTTAAAAGTTTTGACCATTTGAATTGCTCAAGAGCTTCCATTGTTCCATTTCGAGCGTCTCGATATATTATGCGCTTGAATCGGACCTCCGAGTGAAAAGTTAAGACCATTTGAATTGCTCAAGAGCTTCCATTATTCAATCTCGAGCGTCTCGATATATTATGCGCTTGAATCGGACCTCCGAGTTAAAAGTTTTGACCATTAGAATATCTCGAGAGCTTCCGTTGTTCAATTTCGAGCATCTCTATATGTGATGCGCCTGAACCGGACCTCCGAGTTAAAAGTTTTGACCATTTGAATTGCTCAAGAGCTTCCATTGTTCCATTTCGAGCGTCTCGATATATTATCCGCTTGAATCGGACCTCCGAGTGAAAAGTTAAGACCATTTGAATTGCTCAAGAGCTTCCATTATTCAATTTCGAGCGTCTCGATATATTATGCGCTTGAATCGGACCTCCGAGTTAAAAGTTTCGACCATTAGAATATCTCGAGAGCTTCCGTTGTTCAATTTCGAGCATCTCTATATGTGATGCGCCTGAACCGGACCTCCGAGTTAAAAGTAATGACCCATTTGATTTTCTAAAGAGCTTCCGTTGTTCAATTTCGGGCGTCTAGATATATTATGTGCCTGAATCGGACCTACGAGTTAAAAGTTATGACCATTTGAATATGTCGAGAGCTTCCATTTTTCAATTGCGAGCGTCTCTATATGTGATGCGCCTAAATCGGACCTCCGAGTGAAAAGTTATGACCATTTGAATATCTCGAGAGCTTCCGTTTTTCAATTTCGAGCGTCTCTATATGTGATACGCCTGAATCGGACTTCCGTGTGAAAAGTAATGACCATTTGAATTTCTCGAAAGCTTCCGTTGCTCAATTCCAAGCGTCTCGATATATTATGCACCTAAATCGAACCTCCGAGTGACAAGTTATGACCATTTGAATTTCTCGAGAGCTTCCGTTGTTCAATTTCGAGCGTCTCGATATATTATGCGCTTGAATCGGACCTCCGAGTGAAAAGTTAAGACCATTTGAATTGCTCAAGAACTTCCATTGTTCAATTTCGAGCGTCTCGATATTTTATGTGCCTGAATCGGACCTCCGAGTTAAAAGTTATGACCATTTGAATATCTCGAGAGCTTCCGTTGTTCACTTGCGAGCGTCTCTATATGTGATGCGCCTGAATCGGACCTCCGAGTGAAAAGTAATGACCATTTGAATTTCTCAACAGCTTCCGTTGTTCAATTTTGGGTGTCTCGATATATTATGTGCGTGAATCGGACCTCAGAGAGAAAAGTTTTGACCATTTGAATATCTCGAGAGCTTCCGTTGTTCAATTTCGAGCGTCTCTATATGTGATGAGCCTGAATCGGACCGCCGAGTGAAAAGTAATGACCATTTGAATTTCTCAAGAGCTTCCGCTGTTCAATTTCGAGCGTCTCTATATGTGATGCGCTGAATCGGACCTCCGAGTTAAAAGTAATGACCATTTGATTTTCTCAAGAGCTTCCGTTGTTCAATTTCGGGCGTCTCGATATATTATGCGCTGAATCGGACCTCCGAGTTAAAAGTTTTGACCATTAGAATATCTCGAGAGCTTCCGTTGTTCAATTTCGAGCATCTCTATATGTGATGCGCCTGAATCGGACCTCCGAGTTCAAAGTTTTGACCATTAGAATATCTCGAGAGCTTCCGTTGTTCAATTTCGAGCATCTCTATATGTGATGCGCCTGAACCGGACCTCCGAGTTAAAAGTTTTGACCATTTGAATTGCTCAAGAGCTTCCATTGTTCAATTTCAAGCGTCTCGATATATTATGCGCTTGAATCGGACCTCCGAGTGAAAAGTTAAGACCATTTGAATTGCTCAAGAGCTTCCATTATTCAATTTCGAGCGTCTCGATATTTTATGTGCCTGAATCGGATCTCCGAGTTAAAAGTTATGACCATTTGAATATCTCGAGAGCTTCCGTTGTTCACTTGCGAGCGTCTCTATATGTGATGCGCCTGAATCGGACCTCCGAGTGAAAAGTAATGACCATTTGAATTTCTCAACAGCTTCCGTTGTTCAATTTTGGGTGTCTCGATATATTATGTGCGTGAATCGGACCTCAGAGTGAAAATTTTTGACCATTTGAATATCTCGAGAGCTTCCGTTGTTCAATTTCGAGCGTCTCTATATGTGATGCGCCTGAATCGGACCTCCGAGTGAAAAGTAATGACCATTTGAATTTCTCAAGAGCTTCCGCTGTTCAATTTCGAGCGTCTATATATGTGATGCGCCTGAATCGGACCCCCGAGTTAAAAGTAATGGCCATTTGATTTTCTCAAGAGCTTCCGTTGTTCAATTTCGGGCGTCTCGATATATTATGCGCCTGAATCGGACATCCGAGTTAAAAGTTTTGACAATTAGAATATCTCGAGAGCCTCCGTTGTTCAATTTCGAGCATCTCTATATGTGATGCGCCTGAACCGGACCTCCGAGTTCAAAGTTTTTGACCATTAGAATATCTCGAGAGCTTCCGTTGTTCAATTTCGAGCATCTCTATATGTGATGCGCCTGAACCGGACCTCCGAGTTAAAAGTTTTGACCATTTGAATTGTTCCAGAGCTCCCATTGGTCTATTTCAAGCGTCTCGACTTATTATGCTGCTTGAATCGAACCTCCTTAGTGAA
>NW_024464711.1:214948-216282 GCF_000004515.6 Glycine max
TCTCGAGAGCTTCCGTTGTTCAATTTCGAGCGTCTCTATATGTGATGCCCTGAATCGGACCTTCCGAGTGAAAAGTAATGACCATTTGAATTTCTCGAGAGCTTCCGTTGCTCAATTTCGAGCGTCTCGATATATTATGCGCTTGAATCGGACCTCCGAGTGAAAAGTTAAGACCATTTGAATTTCTCAAGAACTTCCATTGTTCAATTTCGAGCGTCTCGATATTTTATGTGCCTGAATCGGACCTCCGAGTTAAAAGTTATGACCATTTGAATATCTCGAGAGCTTCCGTTGTTCAATTGCGAGCGTCTCTATATTAGATGCGCCTAAATCGGACCTCCGAGTGAAAAGTTATGACCATTTGAATATCTCGAGAGCTTCCGTTTTTCAATTTCGAGCGTCTCTATATGTGATGCGCCTGAATCGGACTTCCGTGTGAAAAGTAATGACCATTTGAATTTCTCGAAAGCTTCCGTTGCTCAATTCCAAGAGTCTCGATATGTTATGGACCTAAATCGGACCTCCGAGTGACAAGTTATGACCATTTGAATTTCTCAAGAGCTTCAGTTTTTCAATTTCGAGCGTCTCTATATGTGATGCGCCTGAATCGGACTTCCGTGTGAAAAGTAATGATCATTTGAATTTCTCGAAATCTTCCGTTGCTCAATTCCAAGCGTCTCGATATATTATGGACCTAAATCGGACCTCCGAGTGACAAGTTATAACCATTTGAATATCTCGAGAGCTTCCGTTTTTCAATTTCGAGCGTCTCTATATGTGATGCCCCTGAATCGGACTTCCGAGTGAAAAGTAATGACCATTTGAATTTCTCGAAAGCTTCCGTTGCTCAATTTCGAGCGTCTCGATATATTATGCGCTTGAATCGGACCTCCGAGTGAAAAGTTAATGTTAGTGCTTAGCTCTACTGAGTTTTAAAAGATTGACTAAGATTTTGTTAAAACATAAGCACTTAGACAATAAAGGAAAGCTGGAGTTGCTGCACATGATGTCCAACGTTATGTCAAAGAATAAGATCGGGGTGCACAATGCACAAGGCAAGATAAAATGTCAAATGAAGAATTGAAGCTGCAGGATCCACGATGTCGGATACAATGTCCAGGACATCCTGCCCGAAAATACTGGAGCTGTTGCACTATGCACAAGGCAAGACAAAAGCTGCAGGATCCACAATGTCGGATACAATGTCCAGGACATCTGGCCCGAAAATACTGGACACATAAATCTCTTATATTTTTAACAGACTATTGTCCAGTTAGCAACAGCTTCGATGATCTCTCCTTAGGAACGAATTAAACGATAATTAAACTTCCAAT
>NW_024464711.1:217186-218548 GCF_000004515.6 Glycine max
ATATTTTATGTTCCTAAATCAGACCTCTGAGTTAAAAGTTATGACCATTTGAATATCTCGAGAGCTTCCGATGTTTAATTTCGAGCGTCTCTATATGTGATGCGCCTGAATCGGACCTTCGAGTTAAAAGTAATGACCATATGATTTCTCAAGAGCTTCCGTTGTTCAATTTCGGGCGTCTAGATATGTTATGTGCGTGAATCGGACCTACGAGTGAAAAGTTATGACCATTTGAATATCTCGAGAGCTTCCGTTTTTCAATTTCGAGCGTCTCTATATGTGATGCGCCTGAATCGGACCTCCGAGTGAAAAGTTATGACCATTTGAATATCTCGAGAGCTTCCGTTTTTCAATTTCGAGCGTCTCTATATGTGATGCGCTTGAATCAGACTTCCGTGTGAAAAGTAATGACCATTTGAATTTCTCGAAAGCTTCCATTGCTCAATTCCAAGCGTCTCGATATATTATGCGCCTAAATCGGACCTCCGAGTGACAAGTTATGACCACTTGAATTTCTCGAGAGCTTCCGTTGTTCAATTTCGAGCGTCTCGATATATTATGCGCTTGAATCGGACCTCCGAGTGAAAAGTTAAGACCATTTGAATTGCTCAAGAACTTCCATTGTTCAATTTCGAGCGTCTCGATATTTTATGTGCCTGAATCGGACCTCCAAGTTAAAAGTTATGACCATTTGAATATCTCGAGAGCTTCCGTTGTTCACTTGCGAGCGTTTCTATATCTCATGCGCCTGAATCGGACCTCCAAGTGAAAAGTAATCACCATTTGAATTTCTCAAGAGCTTCCGTTGTTCAATTTCGAGCGTCTCTATATGTGATGCGCCTGAATCGGACCCCCGAGTTA
This sequence comes from Glycine max, assembly GCF_000004515.6. NCBI lineage: Eukaryota > Viridiplantae > Streptophyta > Magnoliopsida > Fabales > Fabaceae > Glycine > Glycine max. The sequence continues at coordinate 218,048 of NW_024464711.1, forward strand.
AAAGTAATGGCCATTTGATTTTCTCAAGAGCTTCCGTTGTTCAATTTCGGGCGTCTCGATATATTATGCGCCTGAATCGGACCTCCGAGTTACAAGTTTTGACCATTAGAATATCTCGAGAGCTTCCGTTGTTCAATTTCGAGCATCTCTATATGTGATGCGCCTGAACCGGACCTCCGTGTCCCAAAGTTTTGACCATTAGAATATCTCGAGAGCTTCCGTTATTCAATTTCGAGCATCTCTATATGTGATGCGCCTGAACCGGACCTCCGAGTTAAAAGTTTTGACCATTTGAATTGCTCAAGAGCTTCCATTGTTCAATTTCGAGCGTCTCGATATATTATGCGCTTGAATCGGACCTCCGAGTGAAAAGTTAAGACCATTTGAATTGCTCAAGAGCTTCCATTATTAAATTTCGAGCGTCTCGATATTTTATGTTCCTAAATCAGACCTCCGAGTTAAAAGTTATGACCATTTGAATATCTCTAGAGCTTCCGTTGT
>NW_024464711.1:218648-219841 GCF_000004515.6 Glycine max
GCGTGAATCGGACCTCCGAGTGAAAAGTTATGACCATTTGAATATCTCGAGAGCGTCCGTTGTTCAATTTCGAGCGTCTCTATATGTGATGCGCCTGAACCGGACCTCCGAGTTAAAAGTTTTGACCATTTGAATTGCTCAAGAGCTTCCGTTGATCAATTTCGAGCGTCTCGATATATTATGCGCGTGAATCGGACCTCCGAGTGAAAAGTTAAGACCATCGAATTGCTCGAGAGCTTCCATTATTCAATTTCGAGCGTCTCGATATTTTATGTTCCTAAATCAGACCTTCGAGTTAAAAGTTATGACCATTTGAATATCCCGAGAGCTTCCGTTGTTTAATTTCGAGCGTCTCGATATGTGATGCGCCTGAATCGGACCTTCGAGTGAAAAGTTATGACCATTTGAATATCTCGAAAGCTTCCGTTTTTCAATTTCGAGCGTCTCTATATGTGATGCGCCTGAATCGGACCTCCGAGTTAAAAGTAATGACCATTTGATTTTCTAAAGAGCTTCCGTTGTTCAATTTCGGGCGTCTCGATATATTGTGCGCCTGAATCGGACCTCCGAGTGAAAAGTAATGACCATTTGAATTTCTCAAGAGCTTCCGGTGTTCAATTTCGAGCGTCTCTATATGTGATGCGCCTGAATCGGACCCCCGAGTTAAAAGTAATGGCCATTTGATTTTCTTAAGAGCTTCCGTTGTTCAATTTCGGGCGTCTCGATAGATTATGTGATTGAATCGGACCTCCGAGTTAAAAGTTTTGACCATTAGAATATCTCGAGAGCTTCCGTTGTTCAATTTCGAGCATCTCTATATATGACGCGCCTGAACCGGACCTCCGAGTTAAAAGTTTTGAACATTTGAATTGCTCAAGAGTTTCCGTTGTTCAATTTCGAGCGTCTCGATATATTATGCGCTTGAATCGGACCTCCGAGTGAGAAGTTAAGACCATTTGAATTGCTCAAGAGCTTCCATTATTCTATTTCGAGAGTCTCGGTATTTTATGTGCCTGAATTAGGACCTCCGAGATAAAAGTTATCAACAATTTGAATATCTCCAGAGATACCCGTTGTTTAAATTTCGAGCGTCACTATATATGATGCGCCTGAATCGTACCTCCGAGTGATAAGTTCTGGCCATTTGAATATCTCGCGAGCTTCCGTTATCAATTTCGAGCAGCTCTATATTT
>NW_024464711.1:230238-233930 GCF_000004515.6 Glycine max
GCTCCATAGACGCTCGTATCTCCAAGTCTAGCGGTTGGTAAGCTTCCGTTGTTCAATTTCGAGCATCTCTATAGGTGATGCACCTGAATCGGACCTCCGAGTTAAAAGTTTTAACCATTTGAATTGCTCAAGAGCTTCCATTGTTCAGTTTCGAGCGTCTCGATATATTATGCGCCGGAATCGGACCTCCGAGTTAAAAGTTATAACCATTTGAATATCTCGAGACCTTCCGCTGTTCAATTTCGAGCGTCTCTATATGTGATGCGCCTGAATCGGACCTCCTAGTTAAAATTTATGACCATTTGAATATCTCGAGAGCTTCCGTTGTTTAATTTCGAGCGTCTCTATATGTGATGCGCCTGAATCGGACCTCCGAGGTAAAAGTGATGACCATTTGAATATCTCAAGAGCTTCCGTTGTTCAATTTCGAGCGTCTCTATATGTGATGCGCCTGAATCGGACCTCCAAGTTAAAAGTAATGACGATTTGATTTTCTAAGAGCTTCCGTTGTTCAATTTCGGGCGTCTCGATATATTATGTGCCTAAATCGGACCTCCGAGTTAAAAGTGATGACCATTTGAATATCTCGAGAGCTTCCGTTGTTCAATTTCGAGCGTCTCTATATGTGGTGCGCCTGAATCGGACCTCCGAGTGAAAAGTAATGACCATTTGAATTTCTCAAGGGCTTCCGCTGTTCTATTTCGAGCGTCTCGATATATTATGCGCCGGAATCGGACCTCCGAGTTAAAAGTTATATCAATTTGAATATATCGAGAGCTTCCGCTGTTCAATTTCGAGCGTCTCAATATGTGATGCGCCTGAATCGGACCCCCGAGTTAAAAGTAATGACCATTTGATTTTCTCAAGAGCTTCCGTTGTTCAATTTCGAGCGTCTCGATATATTATGTGTGTCAATCGGACCACCGAGTGAAAAGTAATGACCATTTGAATTTCTCAAGAGCTTCCATTGTTCAATTTCGAGGGTCTCGATATGTGATGCGCCGGAATCGGACCTCCGAGTTAAAAGTTATAACAACTTGAATCTATCGAGAGCTTCCGCTGTTCAATTTCGAGCGTCTCTATATGTGATGCGCCTGAATCGGACCCCCAAGTTAAAAGTAATGACCATTTGATTTTTCAAGTGCTTCCGTTTATCAATTTCCGGCGTCTCGATATATTATTTGCCTGAATCGGACCACCGAGTTAAAACTTTTGACCATTAGAATATCTCGAGAGCTTCCGTTGTTCAATTTCGAGCATCTCTATAGGTGATGCGGCCTGAATCGGACCTCCGAGTTAAAAGTTATAACCATTTGGAATTGCTCAAGAGGCTTCCATTGTTCAGTTTCGAGCGGTCTCGATATAATTATGCGGCCGGAATCGAACCTCCGAGTTAAAAGTAATAACAATTTGAATATACTCGAGGAGCTTCCGCTGGTCAATTTCGAGCGTCTCTATATGTGATGCGCCTGAATCGGACCTCCTAGTTAAAATTTATGACCATTTGAATATCTCGAGAGCTTCCGTTGTTTAATTTCGAGCGTCTCTATATGTGATGCGCCTGAATCGGACCTCCGAGTGAAAAGTAATGACCATTTGAATTTCTCAAGAGCTTCCATTGTTCAATTTCGAGGGTCTCGATATGTGATGCGCCGGAATCGGACCTCCGAGTTAAAAGTTATAACCATTTGAATATATCGAGAGCTTCCGCTGTTCAATTTCGAGCGTCTCTATATGTGATGCGCCTGAATCGGACCCCCGAGTTAAATGTAATGACCATTTGATTTTCTCAAGAGCTTCCGTTGTTCAATTTCGGGCGTCTCGATATACTATGTGCCTCAATCGGACCACCGAGTGAAAAGTAATAACCATTTGAATTTCTAGAGAGCTTCCATTGTTCAATTTCGAGGGTCTCGATATGTTATGCGCCGGAATCGGACCTCCGAGTTAAAAGTTATAACCATTTGAATATCTCGAGAGCTTCCGCTGTTCAATTTCGAGCGTCTCTATATGTGATGCGCCGGAATCGGACCTCCGAGTTAAAAGTTATGACCATTTGAATATATAGAGAGCTTCCGCTGTTCAATTTCGAGCGTCTCTATATGTGATGCGCCTGAATCGGACCCCCGAGTTAAAAGTAATGACCATTTGATTTTTCAAGTGCTTCCGTTGTTCAATTTCGGGCGTCTCGATATATTATTTGCCTGAATCGGACCACCGAGTTAAAACTTTTGACCATTAGAATATCTCGAGAGCTTCCGTTGTTCAATTTCGAGCATCTCTATAGGTGATGCGCCTGAATCGGACCTCCGAGTTAAAAGTTTTAACCATTTGAATTGCTCAAGAGCTTCCATTGTTCAGTTTCGAGCGTCTCGATATATTATGCGCCGGAATCGGACCTCCGAGTTAAAAGTTATAACCATTTGAATATCTCGAGAGCTTCCGCTGTTCAATTTCGAGCGTCTCTATATGTGATGCGCCTGAATCGGACCTCCTAGTTAAAATTTATGACCATTTGAATATCTCGAGAGCTTCCGTTGTTTAATTTCGAGCGTCTCTATATGTGATGCGCCTGAATCGGACCTCCGAGGTAAAAGTGATGACCATTTGAATATCTCAAGAGCTTCCGTTGTTCAATTTCGAGCGTCTCTATATGTGATGCGCCTGAATCGGACCTCCGAGTTAAAAGTAATGGCCATTTGATTTTGTCAAGAGCTTCGGTTGTTCAATTTCGGGCGTCTCGATATATTATGTGCCTGAATCGGACCTCCAAGTTAAAACTATTGACCATTAGAATATCTCGAGAGCTTCTGTTGTTCAACTTCGAGCGTCTCTATATGTGATGCGCCTGAATCGGACCTCCGAGTTAAAAGTTTTGACCATTTGATTTGCTCAAGAGCTTCCATTGTTCAGTTTCCAGCGTCTCGATATATTATGCGCCGGAATCGGACCTCGGAGTTAAAAGTTATAACCATTTGAATATCTCGAGAGCTTCCGCTGTTCAATTTCGAGCGTCTCAATATGTGATGTGTCTGAATCGGACCCCCGAGTTAAAAGTAATGGCCATTTGATTTTGTCAAGAGCTTCCGTTGTTCAATTTCGGGCGTCTCGATATATTATGTGCCTAAATCGGACCTCCAAGTTAAAAGTTATGACCATTTGAATATCTCGAGTGCTTCCGTTGATAAATTTCGAGCGTCTCTATATGTGGTGCGCCTGAATCGGACCTCCGAGTGAAAAGTAATGACCATTTGAATGTCTCAAGAGCTTCCATTGTTCAATTTCGAGGGTCTCGATTTGTGATGCGCCGGAATCGGACCTCCGAGTGAAAAGTTATAACAATTTGAATATATCGAGAGCTTCCGCTGTGCTATTTCGAGCGTCTCTATATGTGATGCGCCTGAATCGGACCCCCGAGTTAAAAGTAATGACCATTTGATTTTTCAAGTGCTTCCGTTGTTCAATTTCGGGCGTCTCGATATATTATTTGCCTGAATCGGACCACCGAGTTAAAACTTTTGACCATTAGAATATCTCGAGAGCTTCCGTTGTTCAAATTTCGAGCATTTCTATAGGTGATGCACCTTGAATCGGACCTCCGAGTTAAAAAGTTTTGACCATTCGAATTTCTCAAGAGCTTCCATTGTTCAGTTTCGAGCGTCTCTATATGTTATGCGCCGGAATCGGACCTC
>NW_024464711.1:234030-234834 GCF_000004515.6 Glycine max
TCTCGAGAGCTTCCGCTGTTCAATTTCGAGCGTCTCTATATGTGATGCGCCTGAATCGGACCTCCTAGTTAAAATTTATGACCATTTGAATATCTCGAGAGCTTCCGTTGTTTAATTTCGAGCGTCTCTATATGTGATGCGCCTGAATCGGACCTCCGAGGTAAAAGTGATGACCATTTGAATATCTCAAGAGCTTCCGTTGTTCAATTTCGAGCGTCTCTATATGTGATGCGCCTGAATCGGACCTCCGAGTTAAAAGTAATGGCCATTTGATTTTGTCAAGAGCTTCGGTTGTTCAATTTCGGGCGTCTCGATATATTATGTGCCTGAATCGGACCTCCAAGTTAAAACTATTGACCATTAGAATATCTCGAGAGCTTCTGTTGTTCAACTTCGAGCGTCTCTATATGTGATGCGCCTGAATCGGACCTCCGAGTTAAAAGTTTTGACCATTTGATTTGCTCAAGAGCTTCCATTGTTCAGTTTACAGCGTCTCGATATATTATGCGCCGGAATCGGACCTCGGAGTTTAAAGTTATAACCATTTGAATATCTCGAGAGCTTCCGCTGTTCAATTTCGAGCGTCTCAATATGTGATGTGTCTGAATCGGACCCCCGAGTTAAAAGTAATGGCCATTTGATTTTGTCAAGAGCTTCCGTTGTTCAATTTCGGGCGTCTCGATATATTATGTGCCTAAATCGGACCTCCAAGTTAAAAGTTATGACCATTTGAATATCTCGAGTGCTTCCGTTGATAAATTTCGAGCGTCTCTATATGTGGTGCGCCTGAATCGGACCTCCGAG
>NW_024464711.1:235248-236951 GCF_000004515.6 Glycine max
AGTTTCGAGCGTCTCGATATATTATGCGCCGGAATCGGACCTCCGAGTTAAAAGTTATAACCATTTGAATATCTCGAGAGCTTCCGCTGTTCAATTTCGAGCGTCTCTATATGTGATGCGCCTGAATCGGACCTCCGAGGTAAAAGTGATGACCATTTGAATATCTCAAGAGCTTCCGTTGTTCAATTTCGAGCGTCTCTATATGTGATGCGCCTGAATCGGACCTCCAAGTTAAAAGTAATGACGATTTGATTTTCTAAAGAGCTTCCGTTGTTCAATTTCGGGCGTCTCGATATATTATGTGCCTAAATCGGACCTCCGAGTTAAAAGTGATGACCATTTGAATATCTCGAGAGCTTCCGTTGTTCAATTTCGAGCGTCTCTATATGTGGTGCGCCTGAATCGGACCTCCGAGTGAAAAGTAATGACCATTTGAATTTCTCAAGGGCTTCCGCTGTTCTATTTCGAGCGTCTCGATATATTATGCGCCGGAATCGGACCTCCGAGTTAAAAGTTATATCAATTTGAATATATCGAGAGCTTCCGCTGTTCAATTTCGAGCGTCTCAATATGTGATGCGCCTGAATCGGACCCCCGAGTTAAAAGTAATGACCATTTGATTTTCTCAAGAGCTTCCGTTGTTCAATTTCGAGCGTCTCGATATATTATGTGCGTGAATCGGACCACCGAGTGAAAAGTAATGACCATTTGAATTTCTCAAGAGCTTCCATTGTTCAATTTCGAGGGTCTCGATATGTGATGCGCCGGAATCGGACCTCCGAGTTAAAAGTTATAACAACTTGAATCTATCGAGAGCTTCCGCTGTTCAATTTCGAGCGTCTCTATATGTGATGCGCCTGAATCGGACCCCCGAGTTAAAAGTAATGACCATTTGATTTTCTCAAGTGCTTCCGTTGTTCAATTTCGGGCGTCTCGATATATTATGTGCCTGAATCGGACCACCGAGTTAAAACTTTTGACCATTAGAATATCTCGAGAGCTTCCGTTGTTCAATTTCGAGCATCTCTATAGGTGATGCGCCTGAATCGGACCTCCGAGTTAAAAGTTTTGACCATTTGAATTGCTCAAGAGCTTCCATTGTTCAGTTTCGAGCGTCTCGATATATTATGCGCCGGAATCGGACCTCCGAGTTAAAAGTTATAACCATTTGAATATCTCGAGAGCTTCCGCTGTTCAATTTCGAGCGTCTCTATATGTGATGCGCCTGAATCGGACCTCCGAGTTAAAAGTTATGACCATTTGAATATATCGAGAGCTTCCGTTGTTCAATTTCGAGCGTCTCTATATGTGATGCGCCTGAATCGGACCTCCGAGTTAAAAGTGATGACCATTTGAATATCTCAAGAGCTTCCGTTGTTCAATTTCGAGCGTCTCTATATGTGATGCGCCTGAATCGGACCTCCGAGTTAAAAGTAATGGCCATTTGATTTTGTCAAGAGCTTCGGTTGTTCAATTTCGGGCGTCTCGATATATTATGTGCCTGAATCGGACCTCCAAGTTAAAACTATTGACCATTAGATATCTCGAGAGCTTCTGTTGTTCAACTTCGAGCGTCTCTATATGTGATGCGCCTCGTAACGGCATCTGCCCATATGCTAGTTTTTACCATTTGAAATGCTCAAGAGCTTCCATTGTTCAGTTTCGAGCGTCTCGATATATTATGCGCTGGAATCGGACCTCCG
>NW_024464711.1:237176-241866 GCF_000004515.6 Glycine max
TTGTTCAATTTGGTAGCAGCCTAACAATCTGATGCGCCTGAATCGGACCTCCGAGTTAAAAGTAATGACCATTTGATTTTCTAAAGAGCTTCCGTTGTTCAATTTCGGGCGTCTCGATATATTATGTGCCTGAATCGGACCTCCGAGTTAAAAGTGATGACCATTTGAATATCTCGAGAGCTTCCGTTGTTCAATTTCGAGCGTCTCTATATGTGATGCGCCTGAATCGGACCTCCGAGTGAAAAGTAATGACCATTTGAATTTCTCAAGAGCTTCCGCTGTTCAATTTCGAGCGTCTCTATATGTGATGCGCCTGAATCGGACTCCCGAGTTAAAAGTAATGGCCATTTGATTTTGTCAAGAGCTTCCGTTGTTCAATTTCGGGTGTCTCGATATATTATATGCCTGAATCGGACCTCCAAGTTAAAAGTTTTGCCATTAGAATATCTCGAGAGCTTCCGTTGTTCAATTACGAGCGTCTCTATATGTGATGCGCCTAAATCGGACCTCCGAGTGAAAAGTAATGACCATTTGAATTTCTCAAGAGCTTCCATTGTTCAATTTCGAGGGTCTCGATATGTGATGCGCCAGAATCAGACCTCCAAGTTAAAAGTTATAGCCATTTGAATATCTCGAGAGCTTCCGTTGTTCAATTCCGAGCGTCTCTATATGTGATGCGCCTGAATCGGACCCCCGAGTTAAAAGTAATGACCATTTGATTTTCTCAAGAGCTTCCGTTGTTCAATTTCGGACGTCTCGATATATTATGTGCCTGAATCGGACTTCCGAGTTAAAAGTTTTGACCATTAGAATATCTCGAGAGCTTCCGTTGTTCAATTTCGAGCATCTCTATATGTGATGCGCCTGAATCGGACCTCCGAGTGAAAAGTAATGACCATTTGAATTTCTCAAGAGCTTCCGCTGTTCAATTTCGAGTGTCTCTATATGTGATGCGCCTGAATCGGACTCCTGAGTTAAAAGTTATAACCATTTGAATATCTCGAGAGCTTCCGCTGTTCAATTTCGAGCGTCTCTATATGTGATGCGCCTGAATCGGACCTCCGAGTTAAAATTTATGACCATTTGAATATCTCGAGAGCTTCCGTTGTTTAATTTCGAGCGTCTCTATATGTGATGCGCCTGAATCGGACCTCCGAGGTAAAAGTGATGACCATTTGAATATCTCAAGAGCTTCCGTTGTTCAATTTCGAGCGTCTCTATATGTGATGCGCCTGAATCGGACCTCCAAGTTAAAAGTAATGACCATTTGATTTTCTAAAGAGCTTCCGTTGTTCAATTTCGGGCGTCTCGATATATTATGTGCCTAAATCGGACCTCCGAGTTAAAAGTGATGACCATTTGAATATCTCGAGAGCTTCCGTTGTTCAATTTCGAGCGTCTCTATATGTGGTGCGCCTGAATCGGACCTCCGAGTGAAAAGTAATGACCATTTGAATATCTCAAGGGCTTCCGCTGTTCTATTTCGAGCGTCTCGATATATTATGTGCGTCAATCGGACCACCGAGTGAAAAGTAATGACCATTTGAATTTCTCAAGAGCTTCCATTGTTCAATTTCGAGGGTCTCGATATGTGATGCGCCGGAATCGGACCTCCGAGTTAAAAGTTATAACAACTTGAATCTATCGAGAGCTTCCGCTGTTCAATTTCGAGCGTCTCTATATGTGATGCGCCTGAATCGGACCCCCGAGTTAATAGTAATGACCATTTGATTTTCTCAAGTGCTTCCGTTGTTCAATTTCGGGCGTCTCGATATATTATGTGCCTGAATCGGACCACCGAGTTAAAACTTTTGACCATTAGAATATCTCGAGAGCTTCCGTTGTTCAATTTCGAGCATCTCTATAGGTGATGCGCCTGAATCGGACCTCCGAGTTAAAAGTTTTGACCATTTGAATTGCTCAAGAGCTTCCATTGTTCAGTTTCGAGCGTCTCGATATATTATGCGCCGGAATCGGACCTCCGAGTTAAAAGTTATAACCATTTGAATATCTCGAGAGCTTCCGCTGTTCAATTTCGAGCGTCTCTATATGTGATGCGCCTGAATCGGACCTCCGAGTTAAAATTTATGACCATTTGAATATCTCGAGAGCTTCCGTTGTTTAATTTCGAGCGTCTCTATATGTGTTGCGCCTGAATCGGACCTCCGAGGTAAAAGTGATGACCATTTGAATATCTAAAGAGCTTCCGTTGTTCAATTTCGGGCTTGTCAATTTCGAGGGTCTCGATATGTGATGCGCCAGAATCAGACCTCGGAGTTAAAAGTTATAACCATTTGAATTTCTCGAGAGCTTCCGCTGATCAATTCGAGCGTCTCTATATGTGATGCGCCTGAATCGGACCCCCCGAGTTAAAAGTAATGACCATTTGATTTTCTCAAGAGCTTCCGTTGTTCAATTTCGGACGTCTCGATATATTATGTGCCTGAATCGGACCTCCGAGTTAAAAGTTTTGACCATTAGAATATCTCGAGAGCTTCCGTTGTTCAATTTCGAGCATCTCTATATGTGATGCGCCTTAATCGGACCTCCGTGTTAAAAGTTTTGACCATTTGAATTGCTCAACAGCTTCCATTGTTCAGTTTCGAGCGTCTCGATATATTATGCGCCGGAATCGGACCTCCGACTTAAAAGTTATAACCATTTGAATATCTCGAGAGCTTCCGCTGTTCAATTTCAAGCGTCTCTATATGTGATGCGCCTGAATCGGACCCCCGAGTTAAAAGTAATGGCCATTTGATTTTGTCAAGAGCTTCCGTTGTTCAATTTCGGGCATCTCGATATATTATGTGCCTAAATCGGACCTCCAAGTTAAAACTATTGACCATTAGAATATCTCGTGAGCTTCCGTTGTTCAATTTCGAGCGTCTCTATATGTGATGCGCCTAAATCGGACCTCCGAGTGAAAAGTAATGACCATTTGAATTTCTCAAGAGCTTCCATTGTTCAATTTCGAGGGTCTCGATATGTGATGCGCCGGAATCGGACCTCCGAGTTAAAAGTTATAACCATTTGAATATATCGAGAGCTTCCGCTGTTCAATTTCGAGCATCTCTATATGTGATGCGCCTGAATCGGACCTCCGAGTGAAAAGTAATGACCATTTGAATTTCTCAAGAGCTTCCGCTGTTCAATTTCGAGCGTCTCTATATGTGATGCGCCTGAATCGGACTCCCGAGTTAAAAGTAATGGCCATTTGATTTTGTCAAGAGCTTCCGTTGTTCAATTTCGGGTGTCTCGATATATTATGTTCCTGAATTGGACCTCCGAGTTAAAACTTTTGACCATTAGAATATCTCGAGAGCTTCTGTTGTTCAATTTCGAGCATCTCTATAGGTGATGCGCCTGAATCGGACCTCCGAGTTAAAAGTTTTGACCATTTGAATTGCTCAAGAGCTTCCATTGTTCAGTTTCGAGCGTCTCGATAGATTATGCGCCGGAATCGGACCTCCGAGTTAAAAGTTATAACCATTTGAATATCTCGAGAGCTTCCGCTGTTCAATTTCGAGCGTCTCTATATGTGATGCGCCTGAATCGGACCTCCGAGTTAAAATTTATGACCATTTGAATATCCCGAGAGCTTCCGTTGTTTAATTTCGAGCGTCTCTATATGTGATGCGCATGAATCGGACCTCCGAGGTAAAAGCGATGACCATTTGAATATCTGAAGAGCTTCCGTTGTTCAATTTCGGGTGTCTCGATATATTATGTGCCTGAATCGGACCTCCGAGTTAAAAGTTTTGCCATTAGAATATCTCGAGAGCTTCCGTTGTTCAATTACGAGGGTCTCTATATGTGATGCGCCTAAATCGGACCTCCGAGTGAAAAGTAATGAGCATTTGAATTTCTCAAGAGCTTCCATTGTTCAATTTCGAGGGTCTCGATATGTGATGCGCAATAATCAGACCTCCGAGTTAAAAGTTATAACCATTTGAATATTTCGAGAGCTTCCGCTGTTCAATTTCGAGCGTCTCTATATGTGATGCGCCTGAATCGGACCTCCGAGTTAAAAGTAATGACCATTTGATTTTCTCAAGAGCTTCCGTTGTTCAATTTCGGACGTCTCGATATATTATGTGCCTGAATTGGACCTCCGAGTTAAAAGTTTTGACCATTAGAATATCTCGAGAGCTTCCGTTGTTCAATTTCGAGCGTCTCTATATGTGATGTGCCTAAATCGGAGCTCCGAGTGAATAGTAATGACCATTTGAATTTCTCAAGAGCTTCCGCTGTTCAATTTCGAGCGTCTCTATACGTGATGCGCCATAATCGGACTCCCGAGTTAAAAGTAATGGCCATTTGATTTTGTCAAGAGCTTCCGTTGTTCAATTTCGGGCGTCTCGATATATTATGAGCCTGAATCGGACCACCGAGTTAAAACTTTTGACCATTAGAATATCTCGAGAGCTTCCGTTGTTCAATTTCGAGCATCTCTATAGGTGATGCGCCTGAATCGGACCTCCGAGTTAAAAGTTTTGACCATTTGAATTGCTCAAGAGCTTCCATTGTTCAGTTTCGAGCGTCCTGATATATTATGCGCCGGAATCGGACCTCCGAGTTAAAAGTTATAACTATTTGAATATCTCGAGAGCTTCCGCTGTTCAATTTCGAGCGTCTCTATATGTGATGCGCCTGAATCGGACCTCCGAGTTTAAATTTATGACCATTTGAA
>NW_024464711.1:241966-242716 GCF_000004515.6 Glycine max
CCTCCGAGGTAAAAGTGATGACCATTTGAATATCTCAAGAGCTTCCGTTGTTCAATTTCGAGCGTCTCTATATGTGATGCGCCTGAATCGGACCTCCGAGTTAAAAGTAATGACCATTTGATTTTCTAAAGAGCTTCCGTTGTTCAATTTCGGGCGTCTCAATATATTATGTGCCTGAATCGGACCTCCGAGTTAAAAGTGATGACCATTTGAATATCTCGAGAGCTTCCGTTGTTCAATTTCGAGCGTCTCTATATGTGATGCGCCTGAATCGGACCTCCGAGTGAAAAGTAATGACCATTTGAATTTCTCAAGAGCTTCCGCTGTTCAATTTCGAGCGTCTCTATATGTGATGCGCCTGAATCGGACCTCCGAGTGAAAAGTAATGACCATTTGAATTTCTCAAGAGCTTCCGTTGTTCAATTTCGAGCGTCTCTATATGTGATGCGCCTAAATCGGACCTCCGAGTGAAAATTAATGACCATTTGAATTTCTCAAGAGCTTCCATTGTTCAATTTCGAGGGTCTCGATATGTGATGCGCCAGAATCAGACCTCCGAGTTAAAAGTTATAACCATTTGAATATCTCGAGAGCTTCCGCTGTTCAATTTCGAGCGTCTCTATATGTGATGCGCCTGAATCGGACCCCCGAGTTAAAAGTAATGACCATTTGATTTTCTCAAGAGCTTCCGTTGTTCAATTTCGGGCGTCTCGATATATTATGTGCCTCAATCGGACCTCCGAGTGAAAA
>NW_024464711.1:244741-246721 GCF_000004515.6 Glycine max
AAAACAAAAAAGCCAAACGGCACCACCCCAACGCCCCACACACCCCGCAGCCGCTGTCTCCGGTTTTTTTTGAAATGAGCCTGGTCGAATGGACTCCGAGGTAAAGTGATGACCATTTGAATATCTCAAGAGCTTCCATTGTTCAATTTTGAGCGTCTCTATATGTGATGCGCCTGAATCGGACGTCTCGATATATTATGTGCCTGAATCGGACCTCCGAGTTAAAAGTTTTGACCATTAGAATATCTCGAGAGCTTCCGTTGTTCAATTTCGAGCATCTCGATATGTGATGCGCCTGAATCGGACCTCCGAGTGAAAAGTAATGACCATTTGAATTTCTCAAGAGCTTCCGCTGTTTAATTTCGAGCGTCTCTATATGTGATGCGCCTGAATCGGACTCCCGAGTTAAGAGTTATAACCATTTGAATATCTCGAGAGCTTCCGCTGTTCAATTTCGAGCGTCTCTATATGTGATGCGCCTGAATCGGACCTCCGAGTTAAAATTTATGACCATTTGAATATCTCGAGAGCTTCCGTTGTTTAATTTCGAGCGTCTCTATATGTGAGGCGCCTGAATCGGACCTCCGAGGTAAAAGTGATGACCATTTGAATATCTCAAGAGCTTCCGTTGTTCAATTTCGAGCGTCTCTATATGTGATGCGCCTGAATCGGACCTCCGAGTTAAAAGTAATGACCATTTGAATTTCTAAAGAGCTTCCGTTGTTCAATTTCGGGCGTCTCGATATATTATGTGCCTGAATCGGACCTCCGAGTTAAAAGTGATGACCATTTGAATATCTCGAGAGCTTCCGTTGTTCAATTTCGAGTGTCTCTATATGTGATGCGCCTGAATCGGACCTCCGAGTGAAAAGTAATGACCATTTGAATTTCTCAAGAGCTTCCGCTGTTCAATTTCGAGCGTCTCTATATGTGATGCGCCTGAATCGGACTCCCGAGTTAAAAGTAATGGCCATTTGATTTTGTCAAGAGCTTCCGTTGTTCAATTTCGGGTGTCTCGATATATTATGTGCCTGAATCGGACCTCCGAGTTAAAAGTTTTGCCATTAGAATATCTCGAGAGCTTCCGTTGTTCAATTACGAGCGTCTCTATATGTGATGCGCCTAAATCGGACCTCCGAGTGAAAAGTAATGACCATTTGAATTTCTCAAGAGCTTCCGTTGTTCAATTTCGAGGGTCTCGATATGTGATGCGCCAGAATCAGAACTCCGACTTAAAAGTTATAACCATTTGAATATCTTGAGAGCTTCCGCTGTTCAATTTCGAGCGTCTCTATATGTGATGCGCCTGAATCGGACCCCCGAGTTAAAAGTAATGACCATTTGATTTTCTCAAGAGCTTCCGTTGTTCAATTTCGGACGTCTCAATATATTATGTACCTGAATCGAACCTCCGAGTTAAAAGTTTTAACCATTAGAATATCTCGAGAGCTTCCGTTGTTCAATTTCGAGCATCTCTATATGTGATGCGCCTGAATCGGACCTCCGAGTGAAAAGTAATGACCATTTGAATTTCTCAAGATCTTCCGCTGTTCAATTTCGAGCGTCTCTATATGTGATGCGCCTGAATCGGACTCCCGAGTTAAAAGTTATAACCATTTGAATATCTCGAGAGCTTCCGCTGTTCAATTTCGAGCGTCTCTATATGTGATGCGCCTGAATCGGACCTCCGAGTTAAAATTTATGACCATTTGAAAATCTCGAGAGCTTCCGTTGTTTAATTTCGAGCGTCTCTATATGTGATGCGCCTGAATCGGACCTCCGAGTGAAAAGTAATGACCATTTGAATTTCTCAGGAGCTTCCATTGTTCAATTTCGAGGGTCTCGATATGTGATGCGGCAGAATCGGACCTCAGAGTTAAAAGTTTTGCCCTTTAGATATCTTCAGAACTTCCGGTGTTCAATTACTAGCGTCTCTTTTTGTGAAGCGCCTGAAGCGGACTCTCGAGTTAAAAGTAATGG
>NW_024464711.1:247129-248259 GCF_000004515.6 Glycine max
CGTCTCGATATATTATGTGCCTGAATCGGACCTCCGAGTTAAAAGTTTTGACCATTAGAATATCTCGAGAGCTTCCGTTGTTCAATTTCGAGCATCTCGATATGTGATGCGCCTGAATCGGACCTCCGAGTGAAAAGTAATGACCATTTGAATTTCTCAAGAGCTTCCGCTGTTTAATTTCGAGCGTCTCTATATGTGATGCGCCTGAATCGGACTCCCGAGTTAAGAGTTATAACCATTTGAATATCTCGAGAGCTTCCGCTGTTCAATTTCGAGCGTCTCTATATGTGATGCGCCTGAATCGGACCTCCGAGTTAAAATTTATGACCATTTGAATATCTCGAGAGCTTCCGTTGTTTAATTTCGAGCGTCTCTATATGTGAGGCGCCTGAATCGGAACTCCGAGGTAAAAGTGATGACCATTTGAATATCTCAAGAGCTTCCGTTGTTCAATTTCGAGCGTCTCTATATGTGATGCGCCTGAATCGGACCTCCGAGTTAAAAGTAATGACCATTTGATTTTCTAAAGAGCTTCCGTTGTTCAATTTCGGGCGTCTCGATATATTATGTGCCTGAATCGGACCTCCGAGTTAAAAGTGATGACCATTTGAATATCTCGAAAGCTTCCGTTGTTCAATTTCGAGTGTCTCTATATGTGATGCGCCTGAATCGGACCTCCGAGTGAAAAGTAATGACCATTTGAATTTCTCAAGAGCCTCCGCTGTTCAATTTCGAGCGTCTCTATATGTGATGCGCCTGAATCGGACTCCCGAGTTAAAAGTAATGGCCATTTGATTTTGTCAAGAGCTTCCGTTGTTCAATTTCGGGTGTCTCGATATGTTATGTGCCTGAATCGGACCTCCGAGTTAAAAGTAATGACCGTTTGAATTTCTCAGGAGCTTCCATTGTTCAATTTCGAGGGTCTCGATATGTGATGCGGCAGAATCAGACCTCCGAGTTAAAAGTTTTGCCATTAGAATATCTCCAGAGCTTCCGTTGTTCAATTTCGAGTGTCTCTATATGTGATGCGCCTGAATCGGACCTCCGAGTGAAAAGTAATGACCATTTGAATTTCTCAAGAGCTTCCGCTGTTCAATTTCGAGCGTCTCTATATGTGATGCGCCTGAATC
>NW_024464711.1:248359-249230 GCF_000004515.6 Glycine max
GAGTTAAAAGTTTTGCCATTAGAATATCTCGAGAGCTTCCGTTGTTCAATTACGAGCGTCTCTATATGTGATGCGCCTAAATCGGACCTCCGAGTGAAAAGTAATGACCATTTGAATTTCTCAAGAGCTTCCGTTGTTCAATTTCGAGGGTCTCGATATGTGATGCGCCAGAATCAGAACTCCGAGTTAAAAGTTATAACCATTTGAATATCTTGAGAGCTTCCGCTGTTCAATTTCGAGCGTCTCTATATGTGATGCGCCTGAATCGGACCCCCGAGTTAAAAGTAATGACCATTTGATTTTCTCAAGAGCTTCCGTTGTTCAATTTCGGACGTCTCAATATATTATGTGCCTGAATCGAACCTCCGAGTTAAAAGTTTTAACCATTAGAATATCTCGAGAGCTTCCGTTGTTCAATTTCGAGCAACTCTATATGTGATGCGCCTGAATCGGACCTCCGAGTGAAAAGTAATGACCATTTGAATTTCTCAAGATCTTCCGCTGTTCAATTTCGAGCGTCTCTATATGTGATGCGCCTGAATCGGACTCCCGAGTTAAAAGTTATAACCATTTGAATATCTCGAGAGCTTCCGCTGTTCAATTTCGAGCGTCTCTATATGTGATGCGCCTGAATCGGACTCCCGAGTTAAAAGTTATAACCATTTGAATATCTCGAGAGCTTCCGCTGTTCAATTTCGAGCGTCTCTATATGTGATGCGCCTGAATCGGACCTCCGAGTGAAAAGTAATGACCATTTGAATTTCTCAGGAGCTTCCATTGTTCAATTTCGAGGGTCTCGATATGTGATGCGGCAGAATCAGACCTCCGAGTTAAAAGTTTTGCCATTAGAATATCTCCAGAGCTTCCGTTG
>NW_024464711.1:250005-250607 GCF_000004515.6 Glycine max
GACCCCCGAGTTAAAAATAAATGGCCATTTGATTTTGTCAAGAGCTTCCGTTGTTCAATTTCGGGCATCTCGATATATTATGTGCCTAAATCGGACTTCCAAGTTAAAACTATTGCCCATTAGAATATCTCGTGAGCTTCCGTTGTTCAATTTCGAGCGTCTCTATATGTGATGCGCCTAAATCGGACCTCCGAGTGAAAAGTAATGACCATTTGAATTTCTCAAGAGCTTCCATTGTTCAATTTCGAGGGTCTCGATATGTGATGCGCCGGAATCGGACCTCCGGGTTAAAAGTTATACCCATTTGAATATATCGAGAGCTTCCGCTGTTCAATATCGAGCGTCTCTATATGTGATGCGCTTGAATCGGACCCCCGAGTTAAAAGTAATGCCCATTTGATTTTCTCAAGAGCTTCGGTTGTTCAATTTCGGGCGTCTCGATATATTATGTGCCTCAATCGGACCACCGAGTGAAAAGTAATGACCATTTGAATTTCTCAAGAGCTTCCATTGTTCAATTTAGAGGGTCTGGATATGTGCCCCTCCGGAATCGGACCTCCGAGTTAAAAGTATAACCCATTTGAATATCTCGAGAGCTTCCG
>NW_024464711.1:251377-251563 GCF_000004515.6 Glycine max
GCCTGAATCGGACCTCATAGTAGAAAGTGATAACCATTTGAATATCTCGAGAGCTTCCGTTGTTCAATATCGAGCGTCTCTATATGTGATGCGCCTGAATCGGACCTCCGAGTGAAAAGTAATGATCATTTGAATTTCTCAAGAGCTTCCGCTGTTCAATTTCGAGGGTCTCTATATGTGAGGCGC
>NW_024464711.1:252312-253023 GCF_000004515.6 Glycine max
CGAGTTAAAAGTTTTGCCATTAGAATATCTCGAGAGCTTCCGTTGTTCAATTACGAGCGTCTCTATATGTGATGCGCCTAAATCGGACCTCCGAGTGAATAGTAATGACCATTTGAATTTCTCAAGAGCTTCCGTTGTTCAATTTCGAGGGTCTCGATATGTGATGCGCCAGAATCAGAACTCCGAGTTAAAAGTTATGACCATTTGAATATCTCGAGAGCTTCCGCTGTTCAATTTCGAGCGTCTCTATATGTGATGCGCCTGAATCGGACCCCCGAGTTAAAAGTAATGACCATTTGAATTTCTCAAGAGCTTCCGTTGTTCAATTTCGGACGTCTCAATATATTATGTACCTGAATCGGACCTCCGAGTTAAAAGTTTTGACCATTAGAATATCTCGAGAGCTTCCGTTGTTCAATTTCGAGCATCTCTATATGTGATGCGCCTGAATCGGACCTCCGAGTGAAAAGTAATGACCATTTGAATTTCTCAAGATCTTCCGCTGTTCAATTTCGAGCGTCTCTATATGTGATGCGCCTGAATCGGACTCCCGAGTTAAAAGTTATAACCATTTGAATATCTCGAGAGCTTCCGCTGTTCAATTTCGAGCGTCTCTATATGTGATGCGCCTGAATCGGACCTCCGAGTTAAAATTTATGACCATTTGAAATCTCGAGAGCTTCCGTTGTTTAATTTCGAGCGTCTCTATAT
>NW_024464711.1:266601-267395 GCF_000004515.6 Glycine max
GTTTTGACCATTAGAATATCTCGAGAGCTTCCGTTGTTCAATTTCGAGCGTCTCTATATGTGATGCACCTGAATCGAACCTCCGAGTGAAAAGTAATGACCATTTGAATTTCTCGAGAGCTTTCGTTGCTCAATTTCAAGCGTCTTGATATATTATGCACCTGAATCGAACCTCCGAGTGACAAGTTATGACCATTTGAATTTCTCGAGAGCTTCCGTTGCTCAATTTCGAGCGTCTCGATATATTATACTCCTGTATCGGACCTTCGAGTGATAAGTTATGACCATTTCAATTTCTCGAGAGCTTCCATTGTTCAATTTCGAGCGTCTCGATATATTATGCGCCTGAATCGGACCTCCGAGTGAAAAGTTATGACCATTTGAATTGCTCAAGAGCTTCCATTGTTCAATTTCGAGAGTTTCGATATTTTATGCGCCTAAATAGGACCTCTGAGTGAAAGGTTATGACCAATTGAATTTCTCGAGAGCTTCCGTTTCTCAATTTCGAGCGTCTCGATATATTATACTCCTGAATCGGACCTCCGAGTGAAAAGTTATAACCATTTGAATATGTCGAGAACTTCCGTTGTTCAATTTCGAGCGTCTGTATATGTGATGCGCCTGAATCCGACCTCCGAGTTAAAAGTAATGACCATTTGAATATCTCAAGAGCTTCCGTTGTTCAATTTCGGGCGTCTCGATATATTATGTGCCTGAATCGGACCTCGAAGTTAAAAGTTATGAACCATTTGAATATCTCGAGAGCTTGCGTTGTTCAAGTTCGAGCGTCTCGAT
>NW_024464711.1:267722-268508 GCF_000004515.6 Glycine max
TTTCTCGAGAGCTTCCGTTGTTCAATTTCGAGCATCTCGATATTTTATGTGCCTGAATCGGACCTCCGAGTTAAATGTTATGACCATTTGAATATCTCGAGAGCTTCCGTTGTTCAATTTCGGGCTTCTCGATATATTATGTGCCTGAATCGGACCTCCGAGTTAAAAGTTATGACCATTTGAATATCTCGAGAGCTTCTGTTGCTATATTTCCAGCGTCTCGATGTGTTGTACACCTGAATCAGACCTCCGAGTGAAAAGTTATGACCATTTAAATTTCTCGAGAGCTTCCGTATTTTAATTACGAGCGTCTCGATATATTATGCTCCTGAATCGGACCTCCGAGTTAAAAGTTATGACCATTTGATTATCTCGAGAGCTTCCGTTGTTCAATTTCGAGCGTCTCTATATGTGATGCGCTTGAATCGGACCTCCAAGTTAAAAGTAATGACCATTTGATTTTCTCAAGTGCTTCCGTTGTTCAATTTCGGGCGTCTCGATATATTATGTGCCAGAATCGGACCTCCAAGTTAAAAGTTATGACCATTTGAATATCTGGAGAGCTTCCGTTGTTCAATTTCGAGCGTCCATATATGTGATGTGCCTGAATCAGAGCTCCGAGTGAAAAGTTCAGACCATTTGAATTTGCTCAAGAGCTTCCATTTTTCAATTTCGAGCGTCTCGATATTTTATGTGCCTGAATCGGACCTCTGAGTTAAATGTTATGACCATTTGAATATCTCGAGAGCATTCGTTGTTCAATTTCGAGGGTCTCTATATGTGATG
>NW_024464711.1:268608-270088 GCF_000004515.6 Glycine max
GAAAAGTAATGACCATTTGAATTTCTCGAGAGCTTTCGTTGCTCAATTTCAAGCGTCTTGATATATTATGCACCTGAATCGAACCTCCGAGTGACAAGTTATGACCATTTGAATTTCTCGAGAGCTTCCGTTGCTCAATTTCGAGCATCTCGATATATTATACTCCTGTATCGGATCTCCGAGTGATAAGTTATGACCATTTCAATTTCTCGAGAGCTTCCATTGTTCAATTTCGAGCGTCTCGATATATTATGCGCTTGAATCGGACCTCCGAGTGAAAAGTTATGACCATTTGAATTTCTCAAGAGCTTCCATTGTTCACCTTCGAGAGTTTCGATATTTTATGCGCCTAAATCGGACCTCCGAGTGAAAGGTTATGACCAATTGTATTTCTCGAGAGCTTCCGTTTATCAATTTCGAGCGTCTCGATATATTATACTCCTGAATCGGACCTCCGAGTGAAAAGTTATAACCATTTGAATATCTCGAGAACTTCCGTTGTTCAATTTCGAGCGTCTGTATATGTGATGCGCCTGAATCCGACCTCCGAGTTAAAAGTAATGACCATTTGAATATCTCAAGAGCTTCCGTTGTTCAATTTCGGGCGCCTCGATATATTATGTGCATGAATCGGACCTCCGAGTTAAAAGTTATGACCATTTGAATATCTCGAGAGCTTCCGTTGTTCAATTTCGAGCGTCTCTATATGTGATGCGCCTGAATCGGACCTCCGAGTGAAAAGTAATGACCATTTGATTTTCTCAAGAGCTTCCGTTGCTCAATTTCGAGCGTCTCGATATATTTTACTCCTGTATCGGACCTCCGAGTGATAAGTTATGACCATTTGTATTTCTCGAGAGCTTCCGTCGTTCAATTTCGAGCGTCTCGATATATTATGCGCCAGTATCAGACCTCCGAATGAAAAGTTAAGACCATTTGAATTGCTCAAGAGCTTCCATTGTTCACTTTCGAGAGTTTCGATATTTTATGCGCCTGAATCGGACCTCCGAGTTAAAAGTTATGATCATTTGAATATCTCGAGAACTTCCGTTGTTCAATTTCGAGCGTCTCTATATGTGATGTGCTTGAATCGGACCTTCGAGTTAAAAGTAATGACCATTTGATTTTCTCAAATGCTTCCGTTGTTCAATTTCGGGCGTCTCGATATATTATGTGCCAGAATCGGACCTCCAAGTTATGACCATTTGAATTTCTCGAGAGCTTCCGTTGCTCAATTTCGAGCGTCTCGATATATTATACTCCTGTATCGGACCTTCGAGTGATAAGTTATGACCAATTTCGGGCGTCTCGATATATTATGTGCCTGAATCGGACCTCCGAGTTAAAAGTTTTGACCATTTGAATATCTCGAGAGCTTCCGTTGTTCAATTTCGAGCGTCTCTATATGTGATGCACCTGAATCGAACCTCCGAGTGAAAAGTAATGACCATTTGAATTTCTGCATCTAACCGCTTACCGT
>NW_024464711.1:270344-270668 GCF_000004515.6 Glycine max
AAGAGCATCCGTTGTTCAATTTCGAGCCGTCTAGATATTTTATACTTCTGAATCGGACCTCCGAGTGAAAATTAATGACCATTTGAATTTCTCAAGAGCTTCCGTTGTTCAATTTCGGGCGTCTCGATATATTATGTGCATGAATCGGACCTCCGAGTTAAAAGTAATGAATATTTGATTTTCTCAAGTGCTTCCGTTGTTCAATTTCGGGCGTCTCGATATATTATGTGCCTGAATCGGACCCCCGAGTTAAAAGTTATGCCCATTTGAATATCAGGAGAGCTTCCGTTGTTCAATTTCGAGAGCCTCTATATGTGAAGCGCC
>NW_024464711.1:270939-272775 GCF_000004515.6 Glycine max
GTCTGAATTGGACCTCCGAGTGAAAGGTTATGACCAATTGAATTTCTCGAGAGCTTCCGTTTCTCAATTTTGAGCGTCTCGATATATTATACTCCTGAATCGAACCTCCAAGTGAAAAGTTATAACCATTTGAATATCTCGAGAACTTCCGTTGTTCAATTTCGAGCGTCTGTATATGTGATGCGCCTGAATCCGACCTCCGAGTTAAAAGTAATGACCATTTGAATATCTCAAGAGCTTCCGTTGTTCAATTTCGGGCGTCTCGATATATTATGTGCCTGAATCGGACCTCCGAGTTAAAAGTTATGACCATTTGATTTTCTCAAGAGCATCCGTTGTTCAATTTCGGGCGTCTCTATATGTTATGTGCCTGAATCGGACCTCCAA
Source organism: Glycine max (assembly GCF_000004515.6). Lineage (NCBI taxonomy): Eukaryota > Viridiplantae > Streptophyta > Magnoliopsida > Fabales > Fabaceae > Glycine > Glycine max. The sequence continues at coordinate 271,327 of NW_024464711.1, forward strand.
GTTACAAGTTATGATCATTTGAATATCTCGAGAGCTTCCGTTGTTCAATTTCGAGCGTCTCTATATGCGATACGCCTGAATCAGAGCTCCGAGTGAAAAGTAATGACCATTTGAATTTCTCAAGAGCTTCCATTGTTCAATTTCGAGGGTCTCGATATGTGATGCGCCGGAATCGGACCTCCGAGTTAAAAGTTATGACCATTTGAATATCTCGAGAGCTTCCGTTGTTCAATTTTGAGCGTCTCTATATGTGATAAGCCTGAATCGGACCTCCGAGTTCAAAGTTATGACCATTTGAATTTCTCGAGAGCTTCCGTTCCACAATTTCAAGCGTCTCGATATATTATGCACCTGAATCGGACCTCCGAGTGACAAGTTATGACCATTTGAATTTCTCGAGAGCTTTCGTTGCTCAATTTCGAGCGTCTAGATATATTATACTTCTGAATCGGACCTCCGAGTGAAAAGTTATGACCATCTGAATTTCTCGAGAGCTTCCGTTGTTCAATTACGAGCGTCTCGATATATTATGCGCCTGAATCGGACCTCCGAGTTAAAAAGTTATGACCATTTGAATATCTCGAGAGCTTCCGTTGTTAAATTTGAGCGTCTCAATAATGTGATGTCCCTGAATCAGATCTCCGAGTGTAAAGTTCAGACCATTTGAATCTCTCAAAAGCTTCCATTTGTCAATTACGAGCGTCTCGATATATTATGCTCCTGAATCGGACCTCCGAGTTAAAAGTTATGACCATTTGATTATCTCGAGAGCTTCCGTTGTTCAATTTCGAGCGTTTCTATATGTAATGCGCTTGAATCGGACTTCCGAGTTAAAAGTAATGACCATTGGATTTTCTCAAGTGCTTCTGTTGTCGAATTTCGGGCTTCTCGATATATTATGTGCCTGAATCAGACCTCCAAGTTAAACTTATGACCATTTGAATATCTCGAGAGCTTCCGTTGTTCAATTTCGAGCGTCTATATATGTGATGTGCCTGAATCAGAGCTCCGAGTGAAAAGTTCAGACCATTTGAATTGCTCAAAAGCTTCCATTTTTCAATTTCGAGCGTCTCGATATTTTATGTGCCTGAATCGGACCTCCGAGTTAAATGTTATGACCATTTGAATATCTCGAGAGCATTCGTTGTTCAATTTCGAGCGTCTCTATATGTGATGCGCCTGAATCGGACCTCCGAGTGAAATTTAATGACCATTTGATTTTCTCAAGAGCATCCGTTGTTCAATTTCGAGCGTCTAGATATTTTATACTTCTGAATCGGACCTCCGAGTGAAATTAATGACCATTTGAATTTCTCAAGAGCTTCCGTTGTTCAATTTCGGGCGTCTCGATATATTATGTGCCTGAATCGGACCTCTGTCATCAAAGTTATGACCATTTGAATATCATCGAGAGTTTCTTACTCTCGGGATCGACCGTCTCTATATGTG
>NW_024464711.1:273125-274911 GCF_000004515.6 Glycine max
CGAGCGTCTCGATGCAGCGATTCCTTCTCCGATATCTCCGAGTGATAAGTTATGACCATTTCAATTTCTCGAGAGCTTCCATTGTTCAATTTCGAGCGTCTCGATATATTATGCGCTTGAATCGGACCTCCGAGTGAAAAGTTATGACCATTTGAATTTCTCAAGAGCTTCCATTGTTCAATTTCGAGAGTTTCGATATTTTATGCGCCTAAATCGGACCTCCGAGTGAAAGGTTATGACCAATTGTATTTCTCGAGAGCTTCCGTTTCTCAATTTCGAGCGTCTCGATATATTATACTCCTGAATCGGACCTCCGAGTGAAAAGTTATAACCATTTGAATATCTCGAGAACTTCCGTTGTTCAATTTCGAGCGTCTGTATATGTGATGCGCCTGAATCCGACCTCCGAGTTAAAAGTAATGACCATTTGAATATCTCAAGAGCTTCCGTTGTTCAATTTCGGGCGTCTCGATATATTATGTGCCTGAATCGGACCTCCGAGTTAAAAGTTTTGACCATTTGAATATCTCGAGAGCTTCCGTTGTTCAATTTCGAGCGTCTTTATATGTGATGCGCCTGAATCGGACCTCCGAGTGAAAAGTAATGACCATTTGATTTTCTCAAGAGCTTCCGTTGCTCAATTTCGAGCGTCTCGATATATTTTACTCCTGTATCGGACCTCCGAGTGATAAGTTATGACCATTTGAATTTCTCGAGAGCTTCCGTCGTTCAATTTCGAGCGTCTCGATATATTATGCGCCAGTATCAGACCTCCGAATGAAAAGTTAAGACCATTTGAATTGCTCAAGAGCTTCCGTTGTTCAATTTCGAGAGTTTCGATATTTTATGCGCCTGAATCGGACCTCCGAGTTAAAGTTATAATCATTTGAATATCTCGAGAACTTCCGTTGTTCAATTTCGAGAGTCTCTATATGTGATGTGCTTGAATCCGACCTTCGAGTCAAAAGTAATGACCATGTGATTTTCTCAAATGCTTCCGTTGTTCATTTCAGGCGTCTCGATATATTATGTGCCTGAATCGGACCTCCAAGTTATGACCATTTGAATTTCTCGAGAGCTTCCGTTGTTCAATTTCGACCGTCTCTATATGTGATGCGCCTGAATCGGACCTCCGAGTGAAAAGTAATGACCATTTGAATTTCTCAAGAGCTTCCGCTGTTCAATTTCGAGTGTCTCTATATGTGATGCGCCTGAATCATACCCCCGAGTTAAAAGTAATGACCATTTGATTTTCTCAAGAGCTTCCGTTGTTCAATTTCGGGCGTCTCGATATATTATGTGCCTGAATCGGACCTCCGAGTTAAAAGTTTTGACCATTAGAATATCTCGAGAGCTTCCGTTGTTCAATTTCGAGCGTCTCTATATGTGATGCACCTGAATCGAACCTCCGAGTGAAAAGTAATGACCATTTGAATTTCTCGAGAGCTTTCGTTGCTCAATTTCAAGCGTCTTGATATATTATGCACCTGAATCGAACCTCCGAGTGACAAGTTATGACCATTTGAATTTCTCGAGAGCTTCCGTTGCTCAATTTCGAGCGTCTCGATATATTATACTCCTGTATCGGACCTTCGAGTGATAAGTTATGACCATTTCAATTTCTCGAGAGCTTCCATTGTTCAATTTCGAGCGTCTCGATATATTATGCGCCTGAATCGGACCTCCGAGTGAAAAGTTATGACCATTTGAATTGCTCAAGAGCTTCCATTGTTCAATTTCGAGAGTTTCGATATTTTATGCGCCTAAATAGGACCTCTGAGTGAAA
>NW_024464711.1:275177-277228 GCF_000004515.6 Glycine max
CCTCCGAGTTAAAAGTTATGACCATTTGAATATCTCGAGAGCTTCCGTTGTTCAATTTCGAGCGTCTTTATATGTGATGCGCCTGAATCGGACCTCCGAGTGAAAAGTAATGACCATTTGATTTTCTCAAGAGCTTCCGTTGCTCAATTTCGAGCGTCTCGATATATTTTACTCCTGTATCGGACCTCCGAGTGATAAGTTATGACCATTTGAATTTCTCGAGAGCTTCCGTCGTTCAATTTCGAGCGTCTCGATATATTATGCGCCAGTATCAGACCTCCGAATGAAAAGTTAAGACCATTTGAATTGCTCAAGAGCTTCCATTGTTCAATTTCGAGAGTTTCGATATTTTATGCGCCTGAATCGGACCTCCGAGTTAAAAGTTATAATCATTTGAATATCTCGAGAACTTCCGTTGTTCAATTTCGAGAGTCTCTATATGTGATGTGCTTGAATCGGACCTTCGAGTTAAAAGTAATGACCATTTGATTTCTCAAATGCTTCCGTTGTTCAATTTCGGGCGTCTCGATATATTATGTGCCAGAATCGGACCTCCAAGTTAAAAGTTATGACCATTAGAATATCTGGAGAGCTTTCGTTGTTCAATTTCGAGCGTCTATATATGTGATGTGCCTGAATCAGAGCTCCGAGTGAAAAGTTCAGACCATTTGAATTGCTCAAGAGCTTCCGTTGTTCAATTTCGGGCGTCTCGATATATTATGTGCCTGAATCGGACCTCCGAGTTAAAAGTTTTGACCATTAGAATATCTCGAGAGCTTCCGTTGTTCAATTTCGAGGGTCTCTATATGTGATGCACCTGAATCGAACCTCCGAGTGAAAAGTAATGACCATTTGAATTTCTCGAGAGCTTTCGTTGCTCAATTTCAAGCGTCTTGATATATTATGCACCTGAATCGAACCTCCGAGTGACAAGTTATGACCATTTGAATTTCTCGAGAGCTTCCGTTGCTCAATTTCGAGCGTCTCGATATATTATACTCCTGTATCGGATCTCCGAGTGATAAGTTATGACCATTTCAATTTCTCGAGAGCTTCCATTGTTCAATTTCGAGCGTCTCGATATATTATGCGCTTGAATCGGACCTCCGAGTGAAAAGTTATGACCATTTGAATTTCTCAAGAGCTTCCATTGTTCAATTTCGAGAGTTTCGATATTTTATGCGCCTAAATCGGACCTCCGAGTGAAAGGTTATGACCAATTGTATTTCTCGAGAGCTTCCGTTTCTCAATTTCGAGCGTCTCGATATATTATACTCCTGAATCGGACCTCCGAGTGAAAAGTTATAACCATTTGAATATCTCGAGAACTTCCGTTGTTCAATTTCGAGCGTCTGTATATGTGATGCGCCTGAATCCGACCTCCGAGTTAAAAGTAATGACCATTTGAATATCTCAAGAGCTTCCGTTGTTCAATTTCGGGCGTCTCGATATATTATGTGCATGAATCGGACCTCCGAGTTAAAAGTTTTGACCATTTGAATATCTCGAGAGCTTCCGTTGTTCAATTTCGAGCGTCTTTATATGTGATGCGCCTGAATCGGACCTCCGAGTGAAAAGTAATGACCATTTGATTTTCTCAAGAGCTTCCGTTGCTCAATTTCGAGCGTCTCGATATATTTTACTCCTGTATCGGACCTCCGAGTGATAAGTTATGACCATTTGAATTTCTCGAGAGCTTCCGTCGTTCAATTTCGAGCGTCTCGATATATTATGCGCCAGTATCAGACCTCCGAATGAAAAGTTAAGACCATTTGAATTGCTCAAGAGCTTCCATTGTTCAATTTCGAGAGTTTCGATATTTTATGCGCCTGAATCGGACCTCCGAGTTAAAAGTTATAATCATTTGAATATCTCGAGAACTTCCGTTGTTCAATTTCGAGAGTCTCTATATGTGATGTGCTTGAATCGGACCTTCGAGTTAAAAGTAATGACCATTTGATTTTCTCAAATGCTTCCGTTGTTCAATTTCGGGCGTCTCGATATATTATGTGCCTGTATGGCGACCTAAGGAAGAGCCGAGCTCTTGACCA
>NW_024464712.1:0-1410 GCF_000004515.6 Glycine max
AGCCGGATTCACTGATGTACTCTGCTCGAGAGCTTCCGTTGTCCAATTTCGGGCGTCTCGATAAATTATGCGCCTGAATTTGACCTGCGGGTGAAACGTTATGACCATTTGAATTTCTCCAGAGTTTCCATTGCTCAATTTCAAGGGTCTCGATGTATTATTCGCCTGAATCGGACCTCCAAGTGAAAAGTTATGACCATTTGAATTTCTCGAGAGCTTCCGTTGTTCAATTTCGAGCGTCTGGATATATTATGCGCCTGAATCTGACCTCCGAGTAAAAAGTTATGACCATTTGAATTTCTCGAGAGCTTCCGTTGCTCAATTTCTAGGGTCTCGATATATTATGCGTCTGAATCGGACCTCCGAGTTAAAAGTTATGACCATTTGAATTTCTCTAGAGCTTTAATTGTTCAATTTCGAGCGTCTCGATATATTATGCGCCTGAATCGGACCTCCGAGTAAATAGTTATGACCATTTCAATTTCTCGAGAACTTCCGTAGATCAATTTCGAGCATCTCGATATATTATGCGTCTGAATCGGACCTCCGAGTTAAAAGTTATGACCATTTGAATTTCTCGAGTGCTTTAGTTGTTCAATTTCGAGCGTCTCGATATATTATGCGCCTGAATCGGACCTCCGAGTAAATTGTTATGACCATTTGAATTTCTCGAGAGCTTCCGTTGTTCAATTTCGAGCATCTCGATATATTATGCGTCTGAATCGGACCTCCAAGCGAAAAGTTATGACCATTTGAATTTCTCGAGAGCTTCCATTGCTCAATTTCGAGCGCCTGGATATATTATGCGCCTGAATCTGACATCCGAGTAAAAAGTTATGACCATTTGAATTTCTCGAGAGCTTCCGTTGCTCAATTTCTAGGGTCTCGATATATTATGCTCCTGAATCGGACACCCGAGTTAAAAGTTATTACCATTTGAATTTCTCTAGAGCTTCCGTTGTTCAATTTCGAGCGTCTCGATATATTATGCGCTTGAATCTGACCTCCGAGTAAAAAGTTATGACCATTTGAGTTTCTCGAGAGCTTCCGTTGCTCAATTTCTAGGGTGTCGATATATTATGCTCCAGAATCGGACCACCGAGTTAAAAGTTATTACCATTTGAATTTCTCGAGAGCTCCCGTTGTTCAATTTCCAGCGTCTCGATATATTATGCGTCTGAATCGGACCTCCGAGTTAATAGTTATGACCATTTGAATTTCTTGAGAGTTTTCGTAGTTAAATTTCGAGCGTCTCGATATATTATTCCCGATGAATCGGACCTCCGAGCGAAAAAGTTATGACCATTTGAATATTCTCGAGAGCTTCCAGTTGTTCAAGTGCGAGCGTCTCGATATATTAGTCTCCCGAATTTGACCCGCGAGGAAAAGTTATGACCATTTGAATTTGTC
>NW_024464712.1:1923-3704 GCF_000004515.6 Glycine max
GGACACCCGAGTTAAAAGTTATTACCATTTGAATTTCTCTAGAGCTTCCGTTGTTCAATTTCGAGCGTCTCGATATATTATGCGCCTGAATCTGACCTCCGAGTAAAAAGTTATGACCATTTGAATTTCTCGAGAGCTTCCGTTGCTCAATTTCTAGGGTCTCGATATATTATGCTCCTGAATCGGACCACCGAGTTAAAAGTTATTACCATTTGAATTTCTCGAGAGCAGCCATTGATCAATTTCGAGCATCTCGATATATTATGCACCTGAATCGGACCTCCGAGTGAAAAGTTATGACCATTTGAATTTCTCGCGAGCTTCCGTAGTTAAATTTCGGGCGTCTAGATATATTATGCGCCTGAATCGGACCTCCGAGTGAAAAGTTATGACCATTTGAATTTCTCTAGAGCTTCCATTGCTCAATTTCAAGGGTCTCGATATATTATTCTCCTGAATCGGACCTCCGAGTGAAAAGTTATGACCATTTGAATTTCTCGAGAGCTTCCGTTGCTCAATTTCTAGGGTCTGGATATATTATGCGCTTGAATCGGACCTCCGAGTAAAAAGTTATGACCATTTGAATTTCTCGAGAGCTTCCGTTATTCAATTTCTAGGGTCTCGATATATTATGCTCCTGAATCGGACCCCCGAGTTAAAAGTTATTACCATTTGAATTTCTCGAGAGCTTCCATTGCTCAATTTCGAGCGTCTGGATATATTATGCGCCTGAATCTGACCTCCGAGTAAAAAGTTATGACCATTTGAATTTCTCGAGAGCTTCCGTTGCTCAATTTCTAGGGTCTCGATATATTATGCGTCTGAATCGGACCTCCGAGTTAAAAGTTATGACCATTTGAATTTCTCAGGAGCTTTAATTGTTCAATTTCGAGCGTCTCGATATATTATGCGCCTGAATCGGACCTCCGAGTAAATAGTTATGACAATTTCAATTTCTCGAGAACTTCCGTAGATCAATTTCGAGCATCTCGATATATTATGCGTCTGAATCGGACCTCCGAGTTAAAAGTTATGACCATTTGAATTTCTCGAGTGCTTTAATTGTTCAATTTCGAGCGTCTCGATATAGTATGCGCCTGAATCGGACCTCCGAGTAAATAGTGATGACCATTTGAATTTCTCGAGAGCTTCCGTTGTTCAATTTCGAGCGTCTCGATATATTGTGCGTCTGAATCGGACCTCCGAGCGAAAAGTTATGACCATTTGAATTTCTTGAGAGCTTCCGTAGTTAAATTTCGGGCGTCTCGATATATTATTCACCAGAATCGGACCTCCGAGCGAAAAGTTATGACCATTTGAATTTCTCGAGAGCTTCCGTTGTCCAATTTCGGGCGTCTCGATATATTATGCGCCTGAATTTGACCTCCGAGTGAAAAGTTATGACCATTTGAATTTCTCCAGAGTTTCCATTGCTCAATTTAAAGGGTCTCGATATATTATTCGCCTGAATCGGACCTCCAAGTGAATAGTTATGACCATTTGAATTTCTCGAGAGCTTCCGTTGTTCAATTTCGGACGTCTCGATATATTATGCGTATGAATCGGACCTCCGAGTTAAAAGTTATGACCATTTGAATTTCTCGAGAGCTTTAATTGTTCAATTTCGAGCGTCTCGATATATTATGCGCCTGAATCGGACCTCCGAGTAAATAGTTATGACCATTTGAATTTCTCGAGAACTTCCGTAGATCAATTTCGAGCATCTCGATATATTATGCACCTGAATCGGACCTCCGAGTGAAAAAGTTATGACCATTTGA
>NW_024464712.1:4251-7435 GCF_000004515.6 Glycine max
ATTTGAATTTCTCGAGAGCTCCCGTTGTCCAATTTCGAGCGCCTCGATATATTATGCGTCTGAATCGGACCTCCGAGTGAAAAGTTATGACCATTTGAATTTCTTGAGAGTTTTCGTAGTTAAATTTCGAGCATCTCGATATATTATTCACCAGAATCGGACCTCCGAGCGAAAAGTTATGACCATTTGAATTTCTCGAGAGCTTCCGTTGTCCAATTTCGGGCGTCTCGTTATATTATGCGCCTGAATTGGACCTTTGACTGTAAAGTTATGACCATTTGAATTTCTCGAGAGCTTCCATTGCTCAATTTCGAGCGTCTGGATATATTATGCGCCTGAATCTGACCTCCGAGTAAAAAGTTATGACCATTTGAATTTCTCGAGAGCTTCCGTTGCTCAATTTCTAGGGTCTCGATATATTATGCTCCTGAATCGGACCACCGAGTTAAAAGTTATTACCATTTGAATTTCTCTAGAGCTTCCGTTGTTCAATTTCAAGCGTCTCGATATATTATGCGCCTTAATCTGACCTCCGAGTGAAATGTTATGACCATTTCAATTTCTCGAGAGCTTCCGTTGTTAAATTTCGGATGTCTCGATATATTATGCGTCTGAATCGGACCTCCGAGTTAAAAGTTATGACCATTTGAATTTCTCGAGTGCTTTAATTGTTCAATTTCGAGCGTCTCCATATATTATGCGCCTGAATCGGACCTCCGAGTAAATAGTTATGACCATTTGAATTTCTTGAGAACTTTCGTAGATCAATTTCGAGCATCTCGATATATTATGCACCTGAATCGGACCTCCGTGATGAGAATCCTGAAATTGGCCAAATACAGGCTAAAGGCCCAAGTGGAGAAGGACGAAGGCTCAAGTGGAGAAGGACAAAGCCCCCGAGTGGAGAAGGATGAAGGCCCAAAGGCAGAGACACTATCAAGACTATTAATTGTTGCTGAAGGCCCAAACTAATTTGAAGGCTCAAGTTAAATAAGTTTTTAGTTATAATTTATTGTAATTTTGGCCCAAACTGTTTAGAAGGCCCATGTCTATTTTTATCTTTTAGTTCAGCAACACTATAAGTATTGGTTTTTGTTTTGAATAAAAAAAACTTTTGGCATTTTGATAAAATTTGGTGAGAGTTTCTCTCCGGGTTCCTTGTTGAACCAATTATCAGACTTATCAAGGTAATTCTTGTGGCGTCTACCCTGACTTATCTTCCTTCACCGGAAGTGGCGTAATCCAAACCTTCGTTGCCTGTATCAAGCGATCTGCCTCGTAAGATTCACATCATCTGGTATCAGAGCTTCGGCTCTTGATACAGGTTCTATCCTATCCTATCCTATCCTATTTTTTTTTCTTCGTAATTTGTCTAGGTTCGTGTTTTTGTCCTTGTTCTGTTATTTGCGTTCTTGTTTCTTGTGTCTTTCAAACTTTGTGTAAAAAAAAAATTGTTTGAGTTCTTGTTTCCTGTTCTTGTGCCTATCATATTGTATTCTGTCTTTTCTTCATAACTTTTGTTTCAGCCTATTCGAATTCTGTTTGGGGTAAAAATTGCCGAATTGCTAAATTGTCAAATTTGCCTAATGATGATTGCCTATTGAACGAATTCTAATAGCTGGACGTCTGAAAAAAAAAAACAAAAAAATAGAGAAAAAAAGAAACGAAAAAAAAAGAAAGAAAATAGTGAGGCACCACAAAGGAATATGAAAAAGAAGAGTGATACACCCGAGGAAAAGAGTGATACACAAGAGAGAGAGAGTGATAATTCTAATCAGTTAACTATTTATGTTTCTCCTAGTGTTCAACCCTTATTGCAGGAATTTAAAGATGTCTTTCCCAAGGAGATTCGTCATGGACTGCCACCTTCAAGAAGCATAGAACATCAAGTTGATCTCCTTCTAGAAGCTTCATTGCCTAACAAGCCAACTTACAACAGCAAGCCCCAAGAGACTCAGCATAAGGATGCACAGGTCAAAGTTGAGTATGTGAAAAGATTGTATGACCATGTGAAGGTGCAAATTGCAAAGAAGAATGAAAGTTATACTAAGCAAGCCAACAAGAAAAGGAAGGAAGTGGTACTTGACCCTGGTGATGATCCTGGACATTTTAGGGCAAATGTTTTCCAAGAAAGAGGGAATGATGAGAATCCTGAAATTGGCCAAATACAGGCTAAAGGCCCAAGTGGAGAAGGACGAAGGCTCAAGTGGAGAAGGACAAAGCCCCCGAGTGGAGAAGGATGAAGGCCCAGAGGCAGAGACATTATCAAGACTATTAATTGTTGCTGAAGGCCCAAACTAATTTGAAGGCTCAAGTTAAATAAGTTTTTAGTTATAATTTATTGTAATTTTGGCCCAAACTGTTTAGAAGGCCCATGTCTATTTTTATCTTTTAGTTCAGCAACACTATAAGTATTGGTTTTTGTTTTGAATAAAAAAAACTTTTGGCATTTTGATAAAATTTGGTGAGAGTTTCTCTCCGGGTTCCTTGTTGAACCAATTAGCAGACTTATCAAGGTAATTCTTGTGGCGTCTACCCTGACTTATCTTCCTTCACCAGAAGTGGCGTCATCCAAACCTTCGTAGCCTGTATCAAGCGATCCGCCTCGTAAGATTCACATCACTCCGAGTGAAAAGTTATGACCATTTGAATTTCTCAAGAGCTTCCGTTGTTCAATTTCGGGCGTCTCGATATATTATGCGCCTGAATCGGACCTCCGAGTGAAAAGTTATGACCATTTGAATTTCTCGAGAGCTTCTGTTGTTCAATTTCGAGCGTCTCGATATATTATGCGTCTGAATCGGACCTCCGAGTGAAAAGTTATGACCATTTGAATTTCTCGAGAGCTTCCGTAGTTAAATTTCGGGCGTCTCGATATATTATGCGCCTGAATCGGACCTCCGAGTGAAAAGTTATGACCATTTCAATTTCTCGAGAGCTTCCGTTGATCATTTCGAGCGTCTCAATAAATTATGCGCCTGGAATTTGACCTGCGGGTGAAAAGTTATGAACATTTGAATTTCTCTAGAGCTTCCATTGCTCAATTTAAAGGGTCTCGAAATATTATTCTCCTGAATCGGACCTACGAGTGAAAAGTTATGACCATTTGAATTTCTCGAGAGCTTGCGTTGTTCAATTTCGGACGTCTCGATATATTATCCGTCTGAATCCGACCTCCGAGCGA
>NW_024464712.1:9086-14087 GCF_000004515.6 Glycine max
GAGTGAAAAGTTATGACCATTTGAATTTCTCAAGAGCTTCCGTTGTCCAATTTCGGGCGTCTCGATATATTATGCGCCTGAATCGGACCTCCGAGCGAAAAGTTATGACCATTTGAATTTCTCGAGAGCTTCCATTGCTCAATTTCGAGCGTCTGGATATATTATGCGCCTGAATCTGACCTCCGAGTAAAAAGTTATGACCATTTGAATTTCTCGAGAGCTTCCGTTGCTCAATTTCAAGGGTCTCGATATATTATGCTCCTGAATCGGACCACCGAGTTAAAAGTTATGACCATTTGAATTTCTCGAGAGCTTCCATTGTTCAATTTCGAGCGTCTTGATTTATTATGCCCCTGAATCTGACCTCCGAGTGAAAAGTTTTGACCATTTGAATTTCTCGAGAGCTTTCGTAGTTCAATTTCTGGCGTCTCGATATATTATGCACCTGAATCGGACCTCCGAGTGAAATGTTATGACCATTTGAATTTCTCGAGAGCTTCCATTGCTCAATTTCGAGCGTCTGGATATATTATGCGCCTGAATCTGACCTCCGAGTGAAAAGTTATGACCATTTGAATTTCTCGAGAGCTTCCGTTGCTCAATTTCAAGGGTCTCGATATATTATGCTCCTGAATCGGACCACCGAGTTAAAAGTTATGACCATTTGAATTTCTCGAGTGCTTCCATTGTTCAATTTCGAGCGTCTTGATTTATTATGCGCCTGAATCTGACCTCCGAGTTAAAAGTTATGACCATTTGAATTTCTCGAGAGCTTCTGTAGTTTAATTTCGGGCGTCTCGATATATTATGCACCTGAATCGGTCCTCCGAGTGAAATGTTATGACCATTTGAATATCTCGACTGCTTCCGTTATTCAATTTCGAGCGTCTCGATATATTATGTGCCTAAATCGGACCTCCGAGTGAAAACTTATGACCATTTGATTTTCTCGAGAGCTTCCATTGTTCAATTTCGAGCGTCTCGATATATTATGCGCCTGAATCGAACCTCCGAGTGAAAAGTTATGACCATTTGAATTTCTCGAGAGCTTCCATTGTTTAATTTCGAGCGTCTCGATATATTATGCGCCTGAATGTGACCTGCGAGTGAAAAGTTATGACCATTTGAATTTCTCGAGAGCTTCTGTTGTTCATTTTCGAGCGTCTCGATATATTATGCGCCTGAATCTGACCTCCGAGTGAAAAGTTATGACCATTTGAATTTCTCGAGAGCTTTCGTTGCTCAATTTCGAGCGTCTCGATATATTATGCTTCTGAATCGGACCTCCAAGCGAAAAGTTATGATCATTTGAATTTCTCAAGAGCTTCCATTTTCAATTTCGAACGTCTCGATTTATTACGAGACTCAATCGGACATCTGAGTTAAAACTTGTTGTCGTTTGAATTTGCTAGGAGCTTCTGTTTTCAATATCGAGCATGTCGATATAGTACAGGACTTAATCAGACATCCGAGTAAAAGGTTATTGTCGTTTGAATTTGCTTAGAGCTTCTGTTTTGAATTTCGAGCGTCTCGATATATTACGGGACTCAATCGGACATCCGAGTAAAAAGTTATTGTCGGTTCAAATTTGATACGAGCTTCCATTGTTCAATTTCGAGCGTCTCGATTTATTATGCGCCTGAATCTGACCTCCGAGTGAAAAGTTTTGACCATTTGAATTTCTCGAGAGCTTCCGTAGTTCAATTTCGGGCATCTCGAAATATTCCGGGACTCAGTTGGACATCCGAGTAAAATGTTATTGTTGTTTGAATTTGATATGGGCTTTCGTTTTCAATTTGGAGCGTCTCGATATATTCCGGGACTTAGTCGGAAATCCAAGTAAAAGGTTATTGTCGTTTGAATTTGCTAGGAGCTTCTGTTTTCAATTTTGAGCGTCTGGATATATTACTGGACTCTATCGGACATCCGAGTAAAAAGTTATTGTCGTTTGAATTTGGTACGAGCTTTCGTTTTCAATTTGGAGCTTCTCGATATATTCCGGCACTCAGTCAGAAATCCGAGTAAAAAGTTATTGTCGTTTGAATTTGCAAGGAGCTTCTGTTTTCAATTTCGAGCGTTTGGATATATTACGGGACTCAATCGGACATCCGAGTAAAAAGTTTTTGTCGTTTGAATTTGATACGAGCTTCTGTTTTCAATTTGGAGCGTCTCGATATATTTCGGGACTCAGTCGGAAATCTAAGTAAATAGTTATTCTCGTTTGAATTTGCTAGGAGCTTCTGTTTTCAATTTCGAGCGTCTAGATATATTACGGGACTCAATCGGACATTCGAGTAAGAAGTTATTGTTGTTTGCATTTGGTAGGAGCTTCCATTTTGAATTTCAAGCGTCTCGATATATTACGGGACTCAATCGGACATCCGAGTAAAAAGTTATTGTCGCTCAAATTTGATACGAGCTTTCATTTTCAATTTGGAGTGTCTCAATATATTTCGGGACTCAGTCGGAAATCCGAGTAAAAAGTTATTGTCGTTTGAATTTGCTAGGAGCTTCTGTTATCAATTTCGAGCGTCTGGAAATATTGCGGGACTCAATCGGACATCCGAGTAAAAAGTTATTGTCGTTTGAATTTGCTCGTAGCTTCTGTTTTCAATTTCAAGCGTCTCGATATATTACGGGACTCAATCGGACTACCTAGTTAAAAGTTATTGCAGTTTGCGTTTGCTACGAGCTTCCGTTTTGAATTTGGAGCATCTCGATATATTACAGGACTCAAGTGGGCATCCGAGTAAATAGTTATTGTCATTTGAATTTGCTAGGAGCTTCTTTTTTTGAATTTCAAGCATCTCGATATATTACGGGACTCAATCGGACATCCGAGTAAAAAGTTATTGTCGTTTGAATTTGATACGAGTTTCCATTTTCAATTTCGAGCGTCTCGATATATTCCAGGACTCAATCTGGCATCCGAGTAAAAAGTTATTGTCGTTTGAATTTGCTAGGAGCTTCTATTTTCAATTTCGAGCGTCTCGATATATTAGGGGACTCAATCGGACATCCGAGTAAAAAGTTATTGCCGTTTGAATTTGATAAGAGCTTCCGTTTTCAATTTGGAGCGTCTCGATATATTCCGGGACTCAAGTGGGCATCCGAGTTAATAGTTATTCTCGTTTGAATTTGCTCGAAGCTTCTTTTTTGAATTTCAAGCATCTCGATATATTACGGGACTCAATCGGACATCCGAGTAAAAAGTTATTGTCGTTTGAATTTGATACAAGCTTCTGTTTTCAATTTCGAGCGTCTCGATATATTCCAGGACTCAATCCGGCATCCGAGTAAAACGTTATTGTCGTTTGAATTTGCTAGGAGCTTCTGTTTTCAATTTCGAGCGTATCGATATATTAGGGGACTCAATCGGACATCCGAGTAAAAAGTTATTGTCGTTTGAATTTGATATTGGATTCCGTTTTCAATTTCGAGCATGTCGATATATTACAAGACATAATCGGAGTACCGAGTAAGAAGTTATTGTTGTTTGCAATAGGTACGAGCTTCCGTTTTCAATTTTGAGTATCTCGATATATTACGGGAATCAATCGGACATCCGAGAAAGAAGTTATTGTTGTTTGCATTTTGTTCGAGCTTCCGTTTTCAATTTCGAGCGTTTCGATATATTTCGGGACTCAGTTGGACATCCGAGTAAAATGTTATTGCCGTTTGAATTTGCCACGAGCTTCCGTTTTCAATTTGGAGCATCTCGACATAGCACGAGACTTAATCAGATATCCGAGTAAAAGGTTATTGTCGTTTGAATTTGCTAGGAACTTCTGTTTTGAGTTTCGAGCATCTCGATATATTCCGGGACTCAGTCGGAAATCCAAGTAAAAAGTTATTGTCGTTTGAATTTCCTACGAGCTTCTGTTTTCAATTTCGAGCGTCTGGATATATTACGGGACTCAATCGGACATTTGAGTAAAAAGTTATTGTCGTTTGAATTTGATACGAGCTTTCGTTTTCAATTTGGAGCGTCTCGATATATTCCGGGACTCAGTCGGAAATCCAAGTAAAAGGTTATTGTCGTTTGAATTTGCTAGGAGCTTCTGTTTTCAATTTTGAGCGTCTGGATATATTACTGGACTCTATCGGACATCCGAGTAAAAAGTTATTGTCGTTTGAATTTGATACGAGCTTTCGTTTTCAATTTGGAGCTTCTCGATATATTCCGGGACTCAGTCAGAAATCCGAGTAAAAAGTTATTGTCGTTTGAATTTGCAAGGAGCTTCTGTTTTCAATTTCGAGCGTTTGGATATATTATGGGACTCAATCGGACATCCGAGTAAAAAGTTTTTGTCGTTTGAATTTGATACGAGCTTCCGTTTTCAATTTGGATCGTCTCGATATATTTCGGGACTCAGTCGGAAATCTGAGTAAATAGTTATTCTCGTTTGAATTTGCTAGGAGCTTCTGTTTTCAATTTCGAGCATCTAGATATATTACGGGACTCAATCGGACATTCGAGTAAGAAGTTATTGTTGTTTGCATTTGGTAGGAGCTTCCATTTTGAATTTCGAGCGTCTCGATATATTACGGGACTCAATCGGACATCCGAGTAAAAATTTATTGTCGCTCAAATTTGATACGAGCTTCCATTTTCAATTTGGAGTGTCTCAATATATTTCGGGACTCAGTCGGAAATCCGAGTATAAAAGTTATTGTCGTTTGAATTTGCTAGGAGCTTCTGTTATCAATTTCGAGCGTCTGGAAATATTGCGGGACTCAATCGGACATCCGAGTAAAAAGTTATTGTCGTTTGAATTTGCTCGTAGCTTCTGTTTTCAATTTCAAGCATCTCGATATATTACAGGACTCAATCGGACTTCCTAGTTAAAAGTTATTGCGGTTTGCGTTTGCTACGAGCTTCCGTTTTGAATTTGGAGCATCTCAATATATTACGGGACTCAAGTGGGCATCCGAGTAAATAGTTATTGTCATTTGAATTTGCTAGGAGCCTCTTTTTTTGAATGTCAAGCATCTCGATAT
>NW_024464712.1:26437-43036 GCF_000004515.6 Glycine max
AAAGAAAAAAAAAAAAAAAAAAAAAAAAAAAAAAAAAAAAGGGCGCCTCCAAGCATTAGCCACAAGACGACAGTGCAGCAAGCGTTGTTCAAATGGCTAGTTGGGGGAGAGCGTTCGATATATCCAGGACTCAATCCGGCATCCGAGTAAAAAGTTATTGTCGTTTGAATTTGCTAGGAGCTTCTGTTTTCAATTTCGAGCGTCTCGATATATTAGGGGACTCAATCGGACATCCGAGTAAAAAGTTATTGCCGCTTGAATTTGATAAGAGCTTCCGTTTTCAATTTGGAGTGTCTCGATGTATTCCGGGACTCAAGTGGGCATCCGAGTTAATAGTTATTCTCGTTTGAATTTGCTCGAAGCTTCTTTTTTGAATTTCAAGCATCTCGAATATTACGGGACTCAATCGGACATCCGAGTAAAAAGTTATTATCGTTTGAATTTGATACAAGCTTCTGTTTTCAATTTCGAGCGTCTCGATATATTCCAGGACTCAATCCGGCATCCGAGTAAAAAGTTATTGTCCTTTGAATTTGCTAGGAGCTTCTGTTTTCAATTTCGAGCGTATCGATATATTAGGGGACTCAATCGGACATCCGAGTAAAAAATTATTGTCGTTTGAATTTGATATGGGCTTCCGTTTTCAATTTCGAGCGTGTCGATATATTACAAGACATAATCGGAGTACCGAGTAAGAAGTTATTGTTGTTTGCATTAGGTACGAGCTTCCGTTTTCAATTTTGAGTATCTCGATATATTACGGGAATCAATCAGACATCCGAGAAAGAAGTTATTGTCGTTTGCATTTTGTTCGAGCTTCCGTTTGCAATTTCGAGCGTCTCGATATATTGCGGGACTCAACCGGACATCCCTTAAATAGTTATTGTCGTTTGAATTTGCTAGGAGCTTCTTTTTTTGAATTTCAAGCGTCTCGATATATTACAGGACTCAATCGGACATCCGAGTAAAAAGTTATTGCGTTTAAATTTGCTACGAGCTTTCGTTTTCAATTTGGAGCTTCTCGATATATTCTGGGACTCAGTCGGAAATCCCAGTAAATAGTTATTCTCGTTTGAATTTGCTAGGAGCTTCTATTTTCAATTTTGAGCGTCTAGATATATTACTGGATTCAATCGGACATTCGAGTAAGAAGTTATTGTTGTTTGCATTTGGTAGGAGCTTCCATTTTGAATTTCAAGCATCTCGATATATTACAGGACTCAATCGGACATTCGAGTAAAAAGTTATTGTCGTTCAAATTTGATACAAGCTCCCGTTTTCAATTTGGAGCGTCTTGATATATTACGGGACTCAATCGGACATCCCTTAAATAGTTATTGTCGTTGGAATTTGCTAGGAGCTTCTTTTTTTGAATTTCAAGCGTCTCGATATATTACGGGACTCAATTGGACATCCGAGAAAAAAGTTATTGTCGTTTGAATTTGATACGAGCTTCCGTTTTCAATTTGGAGTGTCTCGATATATTCCGGGACTCAATCGGAAATCTGAGTAAATAGTTATTCTCGTTTGAATTTGCTAGGAGCTTCTATTTTCAATTTCGAGCGTCTAGATATATTACGGGACTCAATCGGACATTCGAGTAAGAAGTTATTGTTGTTTGCATTAGGTACGAGCTTCCATTTTGAATTTCGAGCGTCTTGATATATTACAGGACTAAATCGGACATCCGAGTGAAAAGTTATTGTCGTTTGTATTTGCAAGGAGCTTCTATTTTCAATTTCGAGCGTGTCGATATATTACCGGACTCAATCGGACATCCGAGTAAAAAGTTATTGTCGTTTGAATTTGCTACGAGCTTCCGTTTTCAATTTCGAGCATCTCGATATAGCACGAGACTTAATCGGACATCCGAGTAAAAAGTTATTGTCGTTTGAATTTGATATGAGCTTTCGTTTTCAATTCGGAGCTTCTCGATATATTCCGGGACTTAGTCGGAAACCGAGTAAAAAGTTATTGTCGTTTGAATTTGCTAGGATCTTCTGTTTTCAATTTCGAGCGTCTGGTTATATTACGGGACACAATCGGACATTCGAGTAAAAAGTTATTGTCTTTTGAATTTCATAAGAGCTTCCGTTTTCAATTTGGAGCGTCTCGATATATTACGGGACTCAATCGGACATCCAAGTAAAAAGTTATTGTCATTTGAATTTGATAAGAGCTTCCGTTTTCAATTTGGAGCATCTCGATATATTCTGGGACTCAGTCGGACATCCGAGTAAATAGTTATTCTCGTTTGAATTTGCTCAGAGCTTCTGTTTTCAATTTCAAGCGTCTCGATATATTACGGGACTCAATCGGACTTCCTAGTTAAAAGTTATTGCGGTTTGCGTTTGCTACGAGCTTCCGTTTTCAATTTGGAGCGTCTCAATATATTACGGGACTCAATCGGACATCCGAGTAAAAAATTATTGTCGTTTGAATTTGCTACGAGCCTCCGTTTTCAATTTGGTGCGTCTCAATATATTACGGAACTCAATCGGGCATCTAAGTAAAAAGTTATTGTCTTTTGATTTTGATAAGAGGTTCCGTTTTCAATTTGGAGCGTCTCGATATATTACGGGACTCAATCGGACATCCGAGTAAAAAGTTATTGTCGTTTGAATTTGATAAGAGCTTCCATTTTCAATTTGGAGCGTCTCGATAGAGGTCGGCTAGGTTTTTTCGTTCGAGCTCAACCGAAGTTGTGGTTCGACCGACACCGGCATGTTTTACTTTTCTCGGCAACGAAAACATTAGCCCACCTCGGAAAAAAACTTGATTCACCGATACTGATAAAAAAAAATGCTAGCCGACGTCGGCCAGGAAAGTTTACCGATCGAGGTCTAGAAAAAAATCACCCGGTGACGCCGATCGAACGTTTCCTAATGGACATCATCCATATATTATTCAGGGATTGAAAAGAAAATAAAATTGCCGACATCGATCATTGTAATGCCGTGACTGATATTTTTCAGCCGAAATTGTGTAATATTTTTACAAACGCTGGCCGATAATATTTTTTTACGGTAGAGGATGCTTTTTTGTTCGGTGTTGCGTAAAAATTTACAATGTACGTCGGCTAGGTTTTTTCGTTCGAGCTCACCCGATGTTGTGTTTCGACCGACACCAGCATGTTTTCATTTGCTAGGCATGGAAAACACTAACCACCCTCTGCAAAAAAATATGATTCCCCGATACTGATCGAAAAAAATGCTAGCCGACGTCGGCTAGGAAAGTTTAACGATCGAAGACTAAAATAAAATCACTGGGTGACGCAAATCGAACATTTCCTAATAGACATCATCCAAATATTATTCAAGGATTGAATAGAAAATACAATAGCCGACATCGGTCGTTGTAAAGCCACGAATAATATTTTCCAGCCGCCATGGCACAATTTTTTTTACAAACGCTGGCCAATAATTTTTTTTTACAATAGAGGATGCTTTTTTGTTCGGTGTTGTCGTAAAAATTTACAATGTACGTCGGCTAGGTTTCTTCGTTCGAGCTCAACCGAAGTTGTGGTTCGACCGACACTGCCATTTTTTCATTTGCTCGGCAACGACAACATTAGCCCACCTCGGAAAAAAACTTGATTCACCGATACTGATCGAAAAAAATGCTAGCCGACGTGGATGAGGAAAGATCAACGATGGAGGTTAAAAAAAGAAGCATCACCGGATGACGCCGATCGAACATTTTCTATTAGACATCATCCAAATATTATTCAGGGATTGAATAGAAAATACAATAACCGACATCGGTCGTTGTAAAGTCGCGACTCACATTTTCCTCCCGCACATTGAGCAATTTTTTTTACAAACGCTGGCCGATAATATTTTTATACGGTAGATGATGCTTTTTTGTTTTGTGTTGCCGTAAAAATTTACAATGTACGTCGGCTAGGTTTTTTCGTTCTAGCTCAACCGAAGTTGTGGTTCGACCTACACCAACATGTTTTCATTTTCTCGGCAACGAAAACATGAGCCCACCTCGGCAAAAAACTTGATTCACCGATACTGATCGAAAAAAATGCTAGCCGACGTCGACAAGGAAAGATCAAAGATCGAAGTTTAAAAATGAAGCATCACCGGATGACGCCGATCGAACATTTCCTATTAGACATCATCCAAATATTATTCAGGGATTGAATAGAAAATACAATAACCTACATCGATCGTTGTAAAGTCGCGACTCACATTTTCCTCCCGATATTGAGCAATTTTATTTACAAACGCTGGCCGATAATATTTTTATACGGTAGAGGATGCTTTTTTGTTTTGTGTTGCCGTAAAAATTTACAATGTACGTCGGCTAGGTTTCTTCGTTCGAGCTCAACCGAAGTTGTGGTTCGACCTACACCAGATATTTATCTTTTTGTTCAGCTACACTATAAGTATTGGTTTTTGTTTTGAATAAAAAAACTTTTGGCATTTGATAAAATTTGGTGAGAGTTTCTCTCTCATCAGATATTTTCCTGCCGACATTGCACAATTGTTCTTACAAACGCTGGCCGATAATATTTTTTTTATAGTAGAGGATGCTTTTTTGTTCGGTGTTGACGTAAAAATTTACAATCTACGTCGGCTAGGTTTTTTCGTTCGACCTCAACCGAAGTTGTGGTTCGACCGACAACGGCATGTTTTCATTTGCTCGGCAACAACAGCATTAGCCCACCTCGGAAAAAAACTTGATTCACCGATACTGATCGAAAAAAATGCTAGCCGACGTGAATGAGGAAAGATCAACGATGGAGGTTAAAAAAAGAAGCATCACCGGATCACGCCGATCGAACATTTCCTATTAGACATCATCCAAATATTATTCAGGGATTGAATAGAAAATACAATAATCGACATCGGTCGTTGTAAAGTCGCGACTCACATTTTCCTCCCGACATTGAGCAATTTTTTTTACAAACGCTGGCCGATAATATTTTTATACTATAGAGGATGCTTTTTTGTTTGGTGTTGCCGTAAAAATTTACAATGTACGTCGGCTAGGTTTTTTCGTTCGAGCTCAACCGAAGTTGTGGTTCGACCTACACCAGCATGTTTTCATTTTCTCGGCAACGAAAACATTAGCCCACCTCGGAAAAAAACTTGATTCACCGATACTGATCGAAAAAAATGTTAGCCGACGTCGACAAGGAAAGATCAAAATCGAGGTTTAAAAAAGAAGCATCACCGGATGACGTCGATCGAACATTTCCTTTTAGCCATCATCCAAATATTATTCAGGGATTGAATAGAAAATACAATAACCGACATCGGTCATTGTAAAGTCGCGACTCACATTTTCCTCCCGACATTGATTAATTATTTTAGAAACACTGGCCAATAATATTTTTATACTATAGAGGATGCTTTTTTGTTCGGTGTTGCCGTAAAAATTTACAATGTACGTCGGCTAGGTTTCTTCGTTCGAGCTCAACCGAAGTTGTAGTTCGACCGACACCAGCATGTTTTCATTTTCTCGGCAACCAAAACATTAGCCCACCTCGGAAGAAAACTTGATTCACCGATAGTGATCGAAGAAATTGCTTGCCGACGTCCACAAGGAAAGATCAAAGATCGAGGTTTAAAAAAGAAGCATCACCGGATGACGCCGATCGAACATTTCCTATTAGACATCATCCAAATATTATTCAGGGATTGAATAGAAAGTATAATAACCGACATTTGTCGTTGTATAGCCCCGACTCATATTTTCCTCCCGACATTGCGCAATTCTTTTTACAAACGCTGGCCGATATTATTGTTTTACGGTATAGGATGCTTTTTTGTTCGGTGTTGCCGTAAAAATTTACAATGTACGTCGGCTAGGTTTCTTCGTTCGAGCTCAACCGAAGTTGTAGTTCGACCGACACCAGCATGTTTTCATTTTCTCGGCAACGAAAAGATTAGCCCACCTCGGATGAAAACTTGATTCACCGCTACTGATCGAAAAAAATGCTAGCCGACATGGATGAGGAAAGATCAACGATGGAGGTTAAAAAAGGAAGCATCGCCAGATGACGCCGATCGAACATTTCCTATTGGAAATCATCCAAATATTATTCAGGGATTGAATAGAAAATACAATAACCGACATCGGTCGTTGTAAAGTCGCGACTCACATTTTCCTCCCGACATTGAGCAATTTTTTTTACAAACGCTGGCCGATAATATTTTTATACTATAGAGGATGCTTTTTTGTTCGGTGTTGCCGTAAAAATTTACAATGTACGTCGGCTAGGTTTCTTCGTTCGAGCTCAACCGAAGTTGTAGTTCGACCGACACCAGCATGTTTTCATTTTCTCGGCAACGAAAAGATTAGCCCACCTCGGAAGAAAACTTCATTCACCGATAGTGATCGAAGAAATTGCTTGCCGACGTCGACAAGGAAAGATCAAAGATCGAGGTTTAAAAAAGAAGCATCACCGGATGACGCCGATCGAACATTTCCTATTAGAGATCATCCAAATATTATTCAGGGATTGAATAGAAAATACAATAACCGACATATGTCGTTGTAAGCCCCGACTCATATTTTCCTCCCGACATTGCGCAATTGTTTTTACAAACGCTGGCCGATATTATTGTTTTACGGTAGAGGATGCTTTTTTGTTCGGTGTTGCCGTAAAAATTTACAACGTACGTCGGCTAGGTTTCTTCGTTCGAGCTCAACCGAAGTTGTAGTTCGACCGACACCAGCATGTTTTCATTTTCTCGGCAACGAAAAGATTAGCCCACCTCGGATGAAAACTTGATTCACCGATAGTGATCGAAGAAATTGCTTGCCGACGTCCACGAGGAAAGATCAAAGATCGAGGTTTAAAAAAGAAGCATCAACGGATGATGCCGATCGAACATTTCCTATTAGATATCATCCAAATATTATTCAGGGATTGAATAGAAAATACAATAACCGACATCGGTCGGTTAAAAGTCGCGAATCACATTTTCCTCACGACATTGAGCAATTTTTTTTACAAACGCTGGCCGATAATATTTTTATACGGTAGAGGATGCTTTTTTGTTCGGTGTTGCCGTAAATATTTACTATCTACGTCGGCTAGGTTTCTTCGTTCCACCTCAACCGAAGTTGTGGTTCGACCGAAAACGGCATGTTTTCATTTGCTCGGCAACGACAGCATTAGCCCCCCTCGGAGAAAAAACTTGATTCACCGATACTGATCGAAAAAAATGCTAGCCGACGTGGATGAGGAAAGATCAACGATGGAGGTTAAAAAAAGAAGCATCACCGGATGACGCCGATCGAACATTTCCTATTGGAAATCATCCAAATATTATTCAGGGATTGAATAGGAAATACAATAACCGACATCTGTCGTTGTATAGCCCCGACTCATATTTTCCTCCCGACATTGCGCAATTTTTTTACAAACGCTGGCCGATATTATTGTTTTACGGTAGAGGATTCTTTTTTGTTTGGTGTTGCCGTAAAAATTTACAATGTACGTCGTCTAGGTTTCTTCGTTCTTGCTCAACCGAAGTGGTAGTTTGACCGACACCAGCATGTTTTCATTTTCTCGGCAACGAAAACATTAGCCCACCTCGGAAGAAAACTTGATTCACCGATAGTGATCGAAGAAATTGCTTGCCGATGTCCACGAGGAAAGATCAAAGATCGAGGTTTAAAAAAGAAGCATCACCGGATGATGCCGATCGATCATTTCCTATTAGACATCATCCAAATACGATTCAGGGATTGAATAGAAAATACAATAACCGACATCGGTCGTTGTAAAGTCGCGACTGATATTTTCCTGCCGACATTGCACAATTGTTTTTACAAACGCTGGCCGATAATATTTTTTTACGGTAGAGGATGCTTTTTTGTTCGGTGTTGCCGTAAAAATTTACAATGTACGTCGCCTAGGTTTCTTCGTTCGACCTCAACCGAAGTTGTAGTTTGACCGACAACGGCATGTTTTCATTTTCTCGGCAACGAAAAGATTAGCCCACCTCGGAAGAAAACTTGACTCACCGATAGTGATCGAAAAAAATGCTAGCCGACGTGGATGAGGAAAGATCAACGATGGAGGTTAAAAAAAGATGCATCACCGGATGACGCCGATCGAACATTTCCTATTAGACATCATCCAAATATTATTCAGGGATTGAATAGAAAATACAATAACCGACATCGGTCGTTGTAAAGTTGCGACTGATATTTTCCTGCCGACATTGCACAATTGTTTTTACAAACGCTGGCCGATAATATTTTTTTACGGTAGAGGATGCGTTTTTGTTCGGTGTTGACGTAAGAATTTACAATCTACGTCGGCTAGGTTTTTTCGTTCGACCTCAACCGAAGATGTGGTTCGACCGAAAATGACTTGTTTTCATTTGCTCGGCAACGACAACATTAGCCCATGATGTGAATCTTACGGGGCGGATCGTTTGATACAGGCTGTAGAGTTTTTGGATGACGCCACTTCCGGTGAAGGAAGATAAGTCAGGATAGACGCCACTTCCGGTGAAGGAAGATAAGTCAGGTTAGACGCCACTTCCGGTTAAGGAAGATAAGTCTGGGTAGACTAAGTCTGGGTAGACGCCACTTCGAGTGAAGGAAGATAAGTCTGGGTAGACGCCACTTCCGGTGAAGGAAGATAAGTCCGGGTAGACGCCACAAGGATTACCTTGATAAGTCTGATAATTGGTTCAACAAGGAACCCAGAGAGAAACTCTCACCCAATTTTATGAAAATGCCAAAAGTTTTTTTTATTGAAAACAAAAACAAATACTTATAGTGTATCTGAAGAAAAAGATAAAAATAGACATGGGCCTTCTAAACAGTTTGGGCCAAAATTACAATAAAAATAAATTATAACTAAAAACTTATTTAACTTGGGCCTTCAAGTTAGTTTGGGCCTTCAACAACAATTAGTAGTCTTGGTAGTGCCTCTGCCTCTGGGCCTTCATCTTTCTCCACTTGGGCCTTCAATCATCATCAATGGCAGCTATACAAATGACCAGCCTTGTCTCTATGACGTGTTGGGCTTGTTTAAGTCTGCCTCTGGTCATGGGACCTTCAAGTGCTTCATGGTCCTTGCCCTTGGTTATGTCCTCATCACTCCCTCCTTCTTGAAAAGGATTTGTCATCAGCCCACCTCGAAAAAAAACTTGATTCACCGATATTGATAAAAAAAAATGCTAGCCGACATGGATGAGGAAAGACCAACGATGGAGGTTAAAAAAAGAAGGATCACCGGATGACGTCGATCGAACATTTCCTATTAGACATCATCCAAATATTATTCAGGGATTGAATAGAAAATACAATAACCGACATCGGTCGTTGTAATGTTGCGACTCACTTTTCCTCTCGACATTTAGCAATTTTTTTTACAAACGCTGGCCGATAATATTTTTATACTATAGAGGATGCTTTTTTGTTTGGTGTTGCCGTAAAAATTTACATTGTACGTCGGCTAGGTTTTTTCCTTCGAGCTCAACCGAAGTTGTTGTTCGACCTACACCAGCATGTTTTCATTTTCTCGGCAACGAAAACATTAGCCCACCTCGGAAAACAACTTGATTCACCGATACTGATCGAAAAAAATGCTAGCCGACGTCGACAAGGAAAGATCAAAGATCGAGGTTTAAAAAAGAAGCATCACCGGATGACGCCGATCGAACATTACCTATTAGACATCATCCAAATATTATTCAGGGATTGAATAGAAAATACAATAACCGACATCTGTCGTTGTATAGCCCCGACTCATATTTTCCTCTCGACTTTGCGCCATTTTTTTTACAAACGCTGGCCGATAATGTTGTTTTACGGTAGAGGATGCTTTTTTGTTCGGTGTTGCCGCAAAAATTTACAATGTACGTCGGCTAGGTTTCTTCGTTCGAGCTCAACCGAAGTTGTAGTTCGACCGACACCAGCATGTTTTCATTTTCTCGGCAACGACAGCATTAGCCCACCTCGGAAAAAAACTTGATTCACCGATACTGATCGAAAAAAATGCTAGCCGACGTGGATTAGGAAAGATCAACGATGGAGGTTAAAAAAAGAAGCATCACTGGATGACGCCGATCGAACATTTCCTATTAGACATCATCCAAATATTATTCAGGGATTGAATAGAAAATACAATAACCGACATCTGTCGTTGTATAGCCCCGACTCATATTTTCCTCTCGACTTTGCGCCATTTTTTTTACAAACGCTGGCCGATAATGTTGTTTTACGGTAGAGGATGTTTTTTTGTTCGGTGTTGCCGTAAAAATTTACAATGTACGTCGGCTAGGTTTCTTCGTTCGAGCTCAACCGAAGTTGTAGTTCGACCGACACCAGCATGTTTTCATTTTCTCGGCAACGACAGCATTAGCCCACCTCGGAAAAAAACTTGATTCACCGCTACTGATCGAAAAAAATGCTAGCCGACGTGGATTAGGAAAGATCAACGATGGAGGTTAAAAAAAGAAGCATCAACGGATGATGCCGATCGAACATTTCCTATTAGATATCATCCAAATATTATTCAGGGATTGAATAGAAAATACAATAACCGACATCGGTCGGTTAAAAGTCGCGAATCACATTTTCCTCACGACATTGAGCAATTTTTTTTACAAACGCTGGCCGATAATATTTTTATACGGTAGAGGATGCTTTTTTGTTCGGTGTTGCCGTAAATATTTACTATCTACGTCGGCTAGGTTTTTTCGTTCCACCTCAACCGAAGTTGTGGTTCGACCGAAAACGGCATGTTTTCATTTGCTCGGCAACGACAGCATTAGCCCCCCTCGGAGAAAAACTTGATTCACCGATACTGATCGAAAAAAATGCTAGCCGACGTGGATGAGGAAAGATCAACGATGGAGGTTAAAAAAAGAAGCATCACTGGATGACGCCGATCGAACATTTCCTATTAGACATCATCCAAATATTATTCAGGGATTGAATAGAAAATACAATAACCGACATCGGTCGTTGTATAGCCCCGACTCATATTTTCCTCCCGACATTGCGCAATTTTTTTTACAAACGCTGGCCGATAATAATTGATAAGAATCATGAAACTAACCAAATACAGGCTAAAGGCCCAAGTGGAGAAGGACGAAGGCCCAAGTGGAGAAGGACAAAGCCCCCGAGTGGAGAAGGATGAAGGCCCAGAGGCAGAGACACTATCAAGACTATTAATTGTTGCTGAAGGCCCAAACTAATTTGTAGGCCCAAGTTAAATAAGTTTTTAGTTATAATTTATTTTTATTGTAATTTTGGCCCAAACTGTTTAGAAGACCCATGTCTATTTTTATCTTTTCGTTCAGCTACACTATAAGTATTGGTTTTTGTTTTGAATAAAGAAAACTTTAGGGCATTTGATAAAATTTGGTGAGAGTTTCTCTCTGGGTTCCTTGTTGAACCAATATCATACTTATCAAGGTAATCCTTGTGGCGTCTACCCAGACTTATCTTCCTTCACCGGAAGTGGCGTCTACCCTGACTTATCTTCCTTCACTGGAAGTGGCGTCATCCAAATCTCTGTAACCTGTATCAAACGATCCGCTCCTACTCAGGTTCACATCATCTGGTATCAGAGCTTCAGCTCTTGATACAGGTTCACATCATCTGGTATCAGAGCTTCGGCTCTTGATACAGGTTCTATCCTATCCTATTATTTTTCTTTTTAATTTGTCCAGGTTCGTGTTTTGTCCTTGTTCTGTTATTTGTGTTTTTGTTTACATCTTGTTTCGTTCTTGTTTGCGTCTTGTGTTCTGTTATTTGCGTTCTTGTTTACATCTTGTTTCGTTCTTGTTCTTGTTCTTGTCACGTTCTTGTTCTTGTTTCTTGTGTCTTTCACACTTTGTGTAAAAAAAAAAAGTTGCAAAAATTTTGAAAAAAAAAAAGTGTGTGTTTGATCTTTGAACACGAAATTGAGGCATTTAGAGGTGTTTTTTTTTAAAGAAAATC
Organism: Glycine max; assembly: GCF_000004515.6. Classification (NCBI taxonomy): domain Eukaryota; kingdom Viridiplantae; phylum Streptophyta; class Magnoliopsida; order Fabales; family Fabaceae; genus Glycine; species Glycine max. The sequence goes on from NW_024464712.1 coordinate 38,372, forward strand.
GTGGAACAAATCCCCTTATCTAGATTCTCCTTTGAATTTTGAGCGTTTTGATATATAGTGGGCCTCAAACAGACAACCGTAGCAAAAGTTATGAGCATTTGAAGTTTACTTGTCATATCTGTTATCTTATCTGTTATCCTATCTGTTATCTTATTTGTTATCATATCTGTTATCCAAATTAAATCTAATTTGTTATCCAAATCTGATCTATTATCCAAATCAAATCAAATCAATTTTTTTTTTATCCAAATCAAATCAAATCTAATTTGTTATCCAAATCAAATCCAATCTGCTATCCAAATCAAGTCCAAGTTGTTATCCCAAATCAAATCTGTTACTCTGATAATTATATTGTCTTTCCTTTTATTTTATATTACCTTGTGTGTCTAATTCGGTCCATCTAGGAACTTAAGAGGGAACACGAGTGGTAAAAGGCAAGAGGGAATACATTACACAAAAGCCTATATTGAGAGCATCAAACACGAGTGAACTACCATCAAAGAGAGAAACACGTGAGTAGAGTGTGGTGGGGTCCTGAATTTTATTTTTTTTAATTTACTGCAAAATTCTTTGTTCCTTAATCATGGCAAGAGCTGGTGACAATGGTGGTGTATATCATCAATTGGACGAATCTCAGCGCTTATTTCTGGACGTGTGGACTACACAAATGCAACGTTTGTTGAACCGTAACAAAGAAGAGCCCTACAGACGAATAGCCAAATCTTCCTCGTTTACTCTTAAACCTCTATCCCCTAGAAAAGTGTGTGATGACCAAATCAGAATGAGAGAAAAGAGAGAACAAGAGAAAGAAAATAGTGAGGCACCACAAAGGAATATGAAAAAGAAGAGTGACACACCCGAGGAAAAGAGTGATACACAAGAGAGAGAGAGTGATAATTCTAATCAGTTAACTATTTATGTTTCTCCTAGTGTTCAACCCTTATTGCAGGAATTTAAAGATGTCTTTCCCAAGGAGATTCCTCATGGACTGCCACCTTCAAGAAGCATAGAACATCAAGTTGATCTCCTTCTAGAAGCTTCATTGCCTAACAAGCCAACTTACAACAGCAAGCCCCAAGAGACTCAGCATAAGGATGCACAGGTCAAAGTTGAGTATGTGAAAAGATTGTATGACCAAGTGAAGGTGCAAATTGCAAAGAAGAATGAAAGTTATACTAAGCAAGCCAACAAGAAAAGGAAGGAAGTGGTACTTGAACCTGGTGATGATCCTGGACATTTGAGGGCAAATGATTTCCAAGAAGGAGGGAATGATGAGAATCCTAAAATAGGCCAAATACAGGCTAAAGGCCCAAGTGGAGAAGGACAAAGCCCCCAAGTGGAGAAGGATGAAGGCCCAAGTGGAGAAGGATGAAGGCCTAGAGGCAGAGACACTATCAAGACTATTAATTGTTGCTGAAGGCCCAAACTAATTTGAAGGCTCAAGTTAAATAAGTTTTTAGTTATAATTTATTGTTATTGTAATTTTGGCCCAAACTGTTTAGAAGACCATTGTCTATTTTTATCTTTTTGTTCAGCTATACTATAAGTATTGGTTTTTGTTTTGAATAAAAAAAGACTTTAGGGCATTTGATAAAATTTGGTGAGAGTTTCTCTCTGGGTTCCTTGTTGAACCAATATCAGACTTATCAAGGTAATCCTTGTGGCGTCTACCCTGACTTATCTTCCTTCACCGGAAGTGGCGTCTACCCTGACTTATCTTCCTTCACTGGAAGTGGCGTCTACCCTGACTTATCTTCCTTCACGGGAAGTGGCGTCATCCAAATCTCTGTAACCTGTATCAAACGATCCGCACCTACTCAGGTTCACATCAATAATTTTTTACGGTAGAGGATGCTTTTTTTCGGTGTTGCCGTAAAAATTTACAATATACGACGTCTAGGTTTTTTCGTTCGAGCTCAACCGAAGTTGTGGTTCGACCGACACCCGCATGTTTTCATTTTCTCGGCAACGAAAACATTAGCCCACCTCGGAAAACAACTTGATTCACCGATACTGATCGAAAAAAATGCTAGCTAACGTCGACGAGGAAAGATCAAAGATCGAGGTTTAAAAAAGAAGCATCACCGGATGACGTCGATCGAACATTTCCTTTTAGCCATCATCCAAATATTATTCAGGGATTGAATAGAAAATACAATAACCGACATCGGTCGTTGTATAGCCCCGACTCATATTTCCCTCCCGACATTGCGCAATTTGTTTTACAAACGCTGGCCGATAATATTTTTTTATGGTAGAGGATGCTTTTTTGTTCGGTGTTGACGTAAAAATTTACAATCTACGTCGGCTAGGTTTTTTCGTTCGACCTCAACCGAAGTTGTGGTTCGACCGACAATGGCATGTTTTCATTTGCTCGGCAACGACAGCATTAGCCCACCTCGGAAAAAAACTTGATTCACCGATACTGATCGAAAAAAATGCTAGCCGACGTGGACGAGGAAAGATCAACGATGGAGGTTAAAAAAAGAAGCATCACCGGATGACGTCGATCGAACATTTCCTATTAGACATCATCCAAATATTATTCAGGGATTGAATAGAAAATACAATAACCGACATCGGTCGTTGTAAAGTCGCGACTGATATATTCCTGCCGACATTGCACAATTGTTTTTACAAACGCTGGCCGATAATAATTTTTTACGGTAGAGGATGCTTTTTTGTTCGGTGTTGACGTAAAAATTTACAATCTACGTCGGCTAGGTTTTTTCGTTCGAAATCAACCGAAGTTGTGGTTCGACCGACAACGGCATGTTTTCATTTGCTCGGCAACGACAGCATTAGCCCACCTCGGAAAAAAACTTGATTCACCGATACTGATCGAAAAAAATGCTAGCCGACGTGGACGAGGAAAGATCAACGATGGAGGTTAAAAAAAGAAGCATCACCGGATGACGTCGATCGAACATTTCCTATTAGACATCATCCAAATATTATTCAGGGATTGAATAGAAAATACAATAACCGACATCGGTCGTTGTATAGCCCCGACTCATATTTTCCTCCCGACATTGCGCAATTTTTTTTACAAACGCTGGCCGATATTATTGTTTTACGGTAGAGGATGCTTTTTTGTTCGGTGTTGCCGTAAAAATCTACAATGTACGTCGGCTAGGTTTCTTCGTTCGAGCTCAACCGAAGTTGTGGTTTGACCGACACCGGCATGTTTTCATTTTCTCGGCAACGAAAACATTAGCCCACCTCGGAAGAAAACTTGATTCACCGATAGTGATCGAAAAAAATGCTGCCTGACGTGACGAGGTAGATTCACGCATCGAGGTTTAAAAAACGAAGCATCACCGATGACGTCGATCGACCATTTCCTTTTTGACATCATCCAAATATTATTCAGGGATTGAATAGAAAATACCATACCGACATCGGTCGTTGTAAAGTCGCGACTGATATTTTCCTGCCGACATTGCACAATTGTTTTTACAAACGCTGGCCGATAATAATTTTTTACGGTAGAGGATGCTTTTTTGTTTCGGTGTTGACGTAAAAATTTACAATCTACGTCGGCTAGGTTTTTTCGTTCGACCTCAACCGAAGTTGTGGTTCGACCGACAACGGCATGTTTTCATTTGCTCGGCAACGACAGCATTAGCCCACCTCGGAAAAAAACTTGATTCACCGATACTGATCGAAAAAAATGCTAGCCGACGTGGACGAGGAAAGATCAACGATGGAGGTTAAAAAAAGAAGCATCACCGGATGACGTCGATCGAACATTTCCTATTAGACATCATCCAAATATTATTCAGGGATTGAATAGAAAATACAATAACCGACATCGGTCGTTGTATAGCCCCGACTCATATTTTCCTCCCGACATTGTGCAATTTTTTTTACAAACGCTGGCCGATATTATTGTTTTACGGTAGAGGATGCTTTTTTGTTCGGTGTTGCCGTAAAAATTTACAATGTACGTCGGCTAGGTTTCTTCGTTCGACCTCAACCGAAGTTGTAGTTGGACCGACACCAGCATGTTTTCATTTTCTCGGCAACGAAAACATTAGCCCACCTCGGAAGAAAACTTGATTCACCGATAGTGATCGAAGAAATTGCTTGCCGACGTCCACAAGGAAAGATCAAAGATCGAGGTTTAAAAAAGAAGCATCACCGGATGATGCCGATCGAACATTTCCTATTAGACATCATCCAAATATTATTCAGGGATTGAATAGAAAATACAATAACCGACATCGGTCGTTGTAAAGTCGCGACTGATATATTCCTGCCGACATTGCACAATTGTTTTTACAAACGCTGGCCGATAATAATTTTTTACGGTAGAGGATGCTTTTTTGTTCGGTGTTGATTAAAAATTTACAATCTACGTCGGCTAGGTTTTTTCGTTCGAAATCAACCGAAGTTGTGGTTCGACCGACAACGGCATGTTTTCATTTGCTCGGCAACGACAGCATTAGCCCACCTCGGAAAAAAACTTGATTCACCGATACTGATCGAAAAAAATGCTAGCCGACGTGGACGAGGAAAGATCAACGATGGAGGTTAAAAAAAGAAGCATCACCGGATGACGTCGATCGAACATTTCCTATTAGACATCATCCAAATATTATTCAGGGATTGAATAGAAAATACAATAACCGACATCGGTCGTTGTATAGCCCCGACTCATAT
>NW_024464712.1:43153-46941 GCF_000004515.6 Glycine max
GTTTTTTCGTTCGACCTCAACCGAAGTTGTGGTTCGACTGACAACAGCATGTTTTCATTTTCTCGGCAACGAAACATTAGCCCACCTCGGAAGAAAACTTCATTCACCGATAGTGATCGAAGAAATTGCTTGCCCGACGTCCACGAGGAAAGATCAAAGATCGAGGTTTAAAAAAGAAGCATCACCGGATGATGCGGATCGATCATTTCCTATTAGACATCATCCAAATACTATTGAGGGATTGAATAGAAAATACAATAACCGACATCGGTCGTTGTAAAGTCGCGACTGAGGGGGGTCCTGCCGACATTGCACAATTGTTTTTACAAACGCTGGCCGATAATATTTTTTTACGGTAGAGGATGCTTTTTTGTTCGGTGTTGCGGTAAAAATTTACAATGTACGTCGGCTAGGTTTCTTCGTTCGAGCTCAACCGAAGTTGTAGTTTGACCGACACCAGCATGTTTTCACTTTCTCGGCAACGAAAACATTAGCCCACCTCGGAAGAAAACTTGATTCACCGATAGTGATCGAAAAAAATGCTAGCCGACGTGGATGAGGAAAGATGAACGACGGAGGTTAAGAAAAGAAGTATCACCGGATGACGCCGATCGAACATTTCCTATTAGACATCATCCAAATATTATTCAGGGATTGAATAGAAAATACAATAACCGACATCGGTCGTTGTAAAGTCGCGACTGATATTTTCCTGCCGACATTGCACAATTGTTTTTACAAACGCTGGCCGATAATATTTTTTTACGGTAGAGGATGCTTTTTTGTTCGGTGTTGACGTAAAAATTTACAATCTACGTCGGCTAGGTTTTTTCGTTCGACCTCAACCGAAGTTGTGGTTCGACCGACAATGGCATGTTTTCATTTGCTCGGCAACGACAGCATTAGCCCACCTCGGAAAAAAACTTGATTCACCGATACTGATCGAAAAAAATGCTAGCCGACGTGGACGAGGAAAGATCAACGATGGAGGTTAAAAAAAGAAGCATCACCGGATGACGTCGATCGAACATTTCCTATTAGACATCATCCAAATATTATTCAGGGATTGAATAGAAAATACAATAACCGACATCGGTCGTTGTAAAGTCGCGACTGATATATTCCTGCCGACATTGCACAATTGTTTTTACAAACGCTGGCCGATAATAATTTTTTACGGTAGAGGATGCTTTTTTGTTCGGTGTTGACGTAAAAATTTACAATCTACGTCGGCTAGGTTTTTTCGTTCGACCTCAACCGAAGTTGTGGTTCGACCGACAACGGCATGTTTTCATTTGCTCGGCAACGACAGCATTAGCCCACCTCGGAAAAAAACTTGATTCACCGATACTGATCGAAAAAAATGCTAGCCGACGTGGACGAGGAAAGATCAACGATGGAGGTTAAAAAAAGAAGCATCACCGGATGACGTCGATCGAACATTTCCTATTAGACATCATCCAAATATTATTCAGGGATTGAATAGAAAATACAATAACCGACATCGGTCGTTGTATAGCCCCGACTCATATTTTCCTCCCGACATTGTGCAATTTTTTTTACAAACGCTGGCCGATATTATTGTTTTACGGTAGAGGATGCTTTTTTGTTCGGTGTTGCCGTAAAAATTTACAATGTACGTCGGCTAGGTTTCTTCGTTCGACCTCAACCGAAGTTGTAGTTGGACCGACACCAGCATGTTTTCATTTTCTCGGCAACGAAAACATTAGCCCACCTCGGAAGAAAACTTGATTCACCGATAGTGATCGAAGAAATTGCTTGCCGACGTCCACAAGGAAAGATCAAAGATCGAGGTTTAAAAAAGAAGCATCACCGGATGACGCCGATCGAACATTTCCTATTAGACATCATCCAAATATTATTCAGGGATTGAACAGAAAATACAATAACCGACATCGGTCGTTGTAAAGTCGCGACTGATATATTCCTGCCGACATTGCACAATTGTTTTTACAAACGCTGGCCGATAATAATTTTTTACGGTAGAGGATGCTTTTTTGTTCGGTGTTGATTAAAAATTTACAATCTACGTCGGCTAGGTTTTTTCGTTTGAAATCAACCGAAGTTGTGGTTCGACCGACAACGGCATGTTTTCATTTGCTCGGCAACGACAGCATTAGCCCACCTCGGAAAAAAACTTGATTCACCGATACTGATCGAAAAAAATGCTAGCCGACGTGGACGAGGAAAGATCAATGATGGAGGTTAAAAAAAGAAGCATCACCGGATGACGTCGATCGAACATTTCGTCGGCTAGGACAAAAACATATCATTATTCAGGGATTGAATAGAAAATACAATAACCGACATCGGTCGTTGTATAGCCCCGACTCATATTTTCCTCCCGACATTGCGCAATTTTTTTTACAAACGCTGGCCGATATTATTGTTTTACGGTAGAGGATGCTTTTTTGTTCGGTGTTGCCGTAAAAATCTACAATGTACGTCGGCTAGGTTTCTTCGTTCGAGCTCAACCGAAGTTGTGGTTTGACCGACACCGGCATGTTTTCATTTTCTCGGCAACGAAAACATTAGCCCACCTCGGAAGAAAACTTGATTCACCGATAGTGATCGAAAAAAATGCTAGCCGATGTCGACGAGGAAAGATGAACGATCTAGGTTTAAAAAAGAAGTATCACCGGATGACGCCGATCGAACATTTCCTATTAGACATCATCCAAATATTATTCAGGGATTGAATAGAAAATACAATAACCGACATCGGTAAGCCCCCGACCTCATTATTTATATTCCTGCCGACATTGCACAATTTTTTTTTTACAAACGCTGGCCGATAATAATTTTTTACGGTAGAGGATGCTTTTTTGTTCGGTGTTGCCTAAAAATTTACAATCTACGTCGGCTAGGTTTTTTCGTTTGAAATCAACCGAAGTTGTGGTTCGACCGACAACGGCATGTTTTCATTTGCTCGGCAACGACAGCATTAGCCCACCTCGGAAAAAAACTTGATTCACCGATACTGATCGAAAAAAATGCTAGCCGACGTGGACGAGGAAAGATCAATGATGGAGGTTAAAAAAAGAAGCATCACCGGATGACGTCGATCGAACATTTCCTATTAGACATCATCCAAATATTATTCAGGGATTGAATAGAAAATACAATAACCGACATCGGTCGTTGTATAGCCCCGACTCATATTTTCCTCCCGACATTGCGCAATTTTTTTTACAAACGCTGGCCGATACTATTGTTTTACGGTAGAGGATGCTTTTTTGTTCGGTGTTGCCGTAAAAATTTACAATCTACGTCGGCTAGGTTTTTTCGTTCGAGCTCAACCGAAGTTGTGGTTCGACCGACAACGGCATGTTTTCATTTGCTCGGCAACGAAAACATTAGCACACCTCGGAAAAAAACTTGATTCACCGATACTGATCGAAAAAAATGCTAGCCGACGTGGATGAGGAAAGATCAACGATGGAGGTTAAAAAAAGAAGCATCACCGGATGACGCCGATCGAACATTTCCTATTAGACATCATCCAAATATTATTCAAGGATTGAATAGAAAATACAATAACCGACATCAGTCGTTGTATAGCCCCGACTCATATTTTCCTCCCGACATTGTGCAATTTTTTTTACAAACGCTGGCCGATATTATTGTTTTACGGTAGAGGATGCTTTTTTGTTCGGTGTTGCCGTAAAAATTTACAATGTACGTCGGCTAGGTTTCTTCGTTCGAGCTCAACCGAAGTTGTAGTTGGACCGACACCAGCATGTTTTCATTTTCTCGGCAACGAAAAC
>NW_024464712.1:47041-48531 GCF_000004515.6 Glycine max
TGGCACACTTTGTAGCTTGTCACAAAACCGATGATGCTAGTAATGTTGCTGATTTGTACTTTCGTGAGATTGTGCGTTTACATGGAGTTCCTAAAACTATTGTTTCCGATCGTGATTCAAAGTTTTTAAGTTATTTTTGGAACACATTATGGAGGAAAGTAGGTACTAAGTTGCTGTTTAGTACTTCCCATCACCCTCAAACCGATGGACAAACCGAGGTGACTAATAGAACTCTTGGTACTTTGCTGCGTGGTTTGGTTAGTAAGACTCAAAAGGATTGGGACTTGAAGCTAGCCCATGCTGAATTTGCTTACAACCGGTCCCCTACATATGCTACTAATCATTCTCCTTTTGAAGTTGTTTATGGTGTGAATCCTTACTTGCCATTGGATTTGATAGTTATGCCAAAAGAGGAGTTAGTTCATCCAGATGCCGAGGCCAAACTCAAAGCAATGATCAAGCTATAATCAAGTGCAAGAAAGAATCAAGGCCGTGAATGAAGTTTATAAGCAAAGGTCCAAGAATAAGAAGCCTAAGTTATTCAATGAAGGTGATCTTGTGTGGGTCCATTTGAGAAAAGAAAGATTCCCAAGCAAGAGAAAGAATAAGCTCATGCCTAGAGCGGATGGTCCTTTCAAAGTTATATCAAAGATCAATGACAATGCATACAAGATTGATTTGCCCGGAGAATATGGAGTACATGCTACTTTCAATGTTGGAGATCTCTCACCGTATTTAGATGATGATGGTATTCAAGAATTGAGGGCAATTCCTTTCAAAGGGGGAGGGGATGGTACGAAAATTGACCAAGAGGAGTTGAAAATCAACACAAGTGACATTCAAAGGGAAGTTAATGGCGTGGGGGCTGTTTGGAATCCTCATCAAGGGCTGAGTTTAATTACTTGGCTATTTTAAGCATTTTCATCAGTTAAGACAAATAAAATTCAGCCATTCAAAACCTTTCCAAGATGGTTACAAAAGAAGCATAAATGGGACATTCAAGGCCTTAAATAGGCGTGTGGCTAATTATGGAAAAGGAATATCATGAGCTGATTGCATTAAAGTCATTAATTGCATTTTATTACTAGTTTTATTGTGTTTAATTAGGCCTTACTGTTTTTCGGCCATATATGGATGTAATTTGATCATCTGCAGATCATTCAATAAACAAGAACAAATTCAGTCCAATTAGAAATTGTGTTTACATTTTCGCCCGATTATTTGCAAGTGTCGTCTTGAAAATAGTCCGATTAGCTCAATTGGTGTTGAGTGCTAATCTCGTATTAAGCTATTGGTGTAGTTTAATATTGCTTATTTTTCCTTGCTGATTTTCGTAAAAACCCAAACACACAAATACCAAAAATACTTAAAAGAATTCGACTAATAAGGGTGGTACCTAGTACCTTCGTTATTGGTTGTGTGCTTCCGTTACCGCACTCTGATTTCGTATCATTTTCATTTTCTCGGCAACGAAAACATTAGCCCACCTC